>NC_056744.1:1200488521-1200761021 GCF_019279795.1 Protopterus annectens
GGTAATATGTGGTGGGTGTTGCTTTTTGTAAAGCCTTTCTGTTTAAACCTCCTTGACATATGAGTCAAATTGCAGATTGCATTTAGCATTAACTCATTTATGTTAACTGCTGAATTCCTTGCTGTAATGTTTTCAAGGTTTTATATTATATACAAATGGTCATGACATCTGACTACCTTTATAAAAGCTATAATTAAATCAGTAAGAGACAGTGAACAATTCATTGACAACTGTTTCTTTCTTATGCTTTATGCTTTCCTTTAGTTTAGGATACTACAAAACATTTTAAAACTTTTTGTAGATCATCCAACATCATTGGAAAGTCCAACGTGCTATCACTATCCCATTTCTGATTTTTAGTGCTCAGCTTTCTGTAAGAAACCATCTCAATGCCAAGTTTAGTTTGACAAATTCAGTTTGTTGTTGAAGTTTTATTAGAACAAGTCATTTGTAGACAAATTTTAAAGGATCTGACTTCTTTCATTTTCAATGAGGGAAATGGATGGGGACCTTACCTTAGGCTGCAAAAAAGCATGAATCTCAAACTAAGATGCACTTTATTCTCCACAGTGAGGCTGCTGCTTTCAACAGTGGCAAAGGCTGTAAGCAAATGTTAATGCTACATTTCCTCAGACAAAGTTTACCACTGTGATAATCACACATCTTACTGGAGAATATAGGTAAAGTTCCTTTGTCTCCAAGCATACTTTCACTCTAGAAAAGGGAAGGATAAAGGACCATGTAAGAATATTTTCCATTGGCAGTGCAATATTAGGGGGAGAGTAGTGCTTTATTTTTCTTTTCCTTTTCTTACTTGCATATAATTTTTACAGTACTGAGTGGCTATCCCTGACATAGCAAACAAGTTTTGATCTGTATTCTTCCATGTATATGATACTGTGGGTCTATATTAGATCAGAGAAATAGCATTGCAGCAAATGTCATTTCGCCCACACATATAGACCGAAATCTGAAAATAGCAAAGGTTCAGGTGAGTGATTTTTTTCCCAGGGAAGAAAACCACTTGGCCTGAGACATGACATTGCCTTTTACCCCACTGTAGTGCAATCTCGGAGTTGGTATATTTAGTTAGGGGGGTGTGGGGGACACAGCCACCCACGTTGGGGGGGGTGTTATGTTTGAAATTGCGTGTATGTGTTTTTAGTGCAAGTGATTTCTTTCCCAGGGAAAGAAGTCACTGTTTTGAACGTTCATGGTTTAGTGAGGTTGCTGATTACGTGTTGATGAAGAGGCATTCAATCGAACACCTCTTCGAGCATTTAAATAAAATAGGTTAACAACTTCAATAATTTGGAAGTGGGTGGTTTTGGTGAATGGAAGTCTGAGCGAAAAGGTCAAAGTCAGAATCACAGGGGCTGCAGCCAATTGGCATAAAATATCAGGAATAGTGTGTGACAGAAGAATGCCAAACAAGTTGAAAATTAAGGTGTACAAAACAGTGCTGTGACTAGTACTACTGTATGGTACAGAAACCTGGGCAGTGAAGACAGAGCAGAAGACAGCACTAGAGGTGACAGAGATCAAGTGCCTGAGATGGGTGATAGGATGCACACTGTTGGACAGATGTAGAAATGAGGACATAAGAGCAGTAGCCCAAGTAGCTCTGATTGCAGAAAATGTCAAAACGAACAGAGTACAGTCGTTCAGGCAGATGTGCAGGAAAGCAGAAGACAATCTGGTGAAGAGGAAATGAGGGTACTCAACAAAAGGGATGGATGGATTGTGTGAGAGAAGACCTGCAACAGTCAGGCTTGACTTCTGAAGTTTAGTTGCTTAAATTGATAGAGCTCCTTTCTGTATTACCTGTTCCGTTTTGTTTTCTGCTTTGAGAAATCTGTCCGGGTGTTATTGTTCTAGGTGGTAGGTAGACAAATTACCTTAGGCTTCACATTTAACATGCCTTTTCATTGGTTACTTTGTTTCTTGATTGATACTTAAATAGAAACAATGTATATGTGGCATTGTCTGTTCTGATAAAGGTTTACAGAAACTAAAAGCACCATTTTGGCTCCCTGCTAGTGATTTTTCCAAATCATACTCTTTTATTGTGCTTTTTAATTTTGGTGATTTTTAACCTCCCTTACTGTAAATTGAGCTTCAAAAGCTCCTCCCTTTCTGCACTTCTGGTGATATCTTGAATTATTTATTTGCAAGTAATCTCTGTGGAATTCCCGAAGTCTCAAAACAACCCATTAAACAAGTGTAGTGGGTCCAAAAACAAAACAGTGTAAGAAATGTCTCTGTGTGGAAGATTTTCAGTCCATATATCGCTAGTTAATCACTGTATATTACTCAGCTCAGACAAAAGTAGTAGAAGTAGTGAACTTAAACTTGTCTTAAGTAAAAAAAAAAAAAATATATATATATATATATATATATATATATATATATATATATATAGTTGTACAGAATTACTAAGTATTCAAAAGTAATCCAAGCAAGGCAGGCAGTCTGTTTTCAGTCTAAAATCCTTTATTAAGTACACAGACAAGCGATCCAAGTAAAACAAAAATAGAGTAACAGTTTCCTCACAAGTTATATATATATATATATATATATATATATATATATATATATATACTTTTTATCAGGCAAAGGAGTGGTTTATTGTCCTGTAAAACAAAGTGTTATTGGTACACATGTTAAATTCACATCCCTTCCCCCATTAGTGTGACATTCGAGCTGGTCCTGCCCTACTTAGTAGCTGTCATAATAATAATATAACCCTTGAAGAAGTGAAGAAGTCTAGAAGGACGAAAGTGATCTTTGTTAAAAAAAGGTTATGAAAATAGAATATGATTTTTACAATTGATTTTTTACATGCAAAGTTTATATGTATATATTTAAATATATTTTTTGATTGACAAATGGACTAAGGTTGCTATATTTCCAGCCATGTTTTATATTGTCTTGGATAAAATCACAGACTTAATAATCCACTTAATAATCTGGTTAATAAGAGGTACCACATCATTATAAATTTTATTTAAAGTACATAAGGGTTATATTATTATGACAGCTACTAAGTAGGGCAGGACCAGCTCGGATGTCACACTGATGGGGAAGGGATGTGAATTTAACATGCGTACCAATAATACTTCAATTTACAGCACAATAAACTACTCCAGCTTGTGAGGAAACTATTACACTATTTTTGTTTTACTTGGATCACTTGTCTGTGTACTTAATAAAAGATTTTCGACTGAAAACAGACTGCCTGCCTTGCTTGGATTACTTTTGAATACTTAGTAATTCTGTATAATTATATATTTTTATTATTTATTGTTAGAAAAATATGTATTAATGTGTGTATTAGCAATATGCTTAATGCATTTAGAGCTCGAAAAGGGTTAACACATTTATTCTATTTCATACTGCATAAATCTGTACAAACTGCAGTTGCTTTCTGACCTTGTACTGTTAGCTAAAATCTTAGTTGTGCCTTGGAAATTTACTGAGAAGCAGGAAATTTCTGCTTGCGTTAGGAAAATAATGAATAGAACAATACTACTTGTATGAAACTTAGACAAGAAGTTCTGCTGTGCCATGAGAAAATACACAGCTGTAGAAGTTACATATAATTAGTACAAAGCCTGCTTGAAAATATGAACTGCAATCAGCATTTGCTTGTATCTGTATTAGAAAAGTACCTTGAAAAGTAACACTGTACAATAGATGCTTGCACCAAGGCCAGGTTGTTTTTCTGAAAAGTTTCTCACAAATCTAGTCATGTCAGCAGAAAATCTGAAGTAACATCTGCTGTAGAACAATACTGAAAATTGTGCTTGATTACAACAGCTTAGAAGGCCATGTCTTGTAAAATAGTATAAGAATGAACATACTTCCTCTTAGTAGTTAGACAAATCCTTGTATTTGCATGTTTTTGTCTCCTTGCTGCAAATAAATTAAAGTGCCTTAACTGAACCTTATGTGTATTGGTCTTTGAAGTTTTTTCCTTTGACATTTATTTATTTATTTTGACTTAAGACGAGTTTAAGTTCGCTACTTCTTCTATTTTGTCTGATCTGATTAATATACAATAATTAACTAGAGATATATGGACTGAAAATCTTCCACACATAGAAGTTTCTTACACTGTTTTGAACTATTTATTTGCCTTTCCTTGTGCTTATTTTGAAAAAAAAAGTTAATTTTGCCTCTTATTGTCTATTCTGCTGATTTACTTGGTCTGAATTCATTATCTAACTAATTGTAATCAGTGTATTTTTTACACTCCAGCAAGCTACATCAAGAGGACTGAGGATTTTGCTAGCTGCAGTAGGTGGTAGCCTGCTCTGTACAAGTTTAGAGCACACTAGAGAGTCCTGCATGTAGTTGTTTTATTGCCCAGAAGGCTTATTAGTCAACTTACCTTGTTTTTAGTGCCTGTATAAATTTGACACAATTGAGTGCCTCTTGACTCATCTATACAACGCATTGCACTTTTATTGAATAATCACACTTTTATAAGCTGTTTAAAGTGCACTGCTGTCAACATCTTGAATTACTTATTGCCTCGCTTTGTGCCTTTTATTATGTGTGTTAAGTTTGTTTGCAGTAACATTGTATTTGTAGCACTCTTTTACTGTGTTTTTACTTTTGGAGGACTGGGATTATTCATCTAGTGGCAGTAGGTGTGTCTATCTGAGTTGGAGAATACACAAAAGGGCTCTAAATGTAGTGATTTTATTGGCCAAAGGACTCACTATTCAGTTTTCTCTGTTTTCAGTGCTGGCATAAATATGGCATGTTTGCAAGGAGCTGCTCACTGTGCCAATGCCCAGTACAATCACAAATATCTATAAGCAAATTTTCCCTATAGAACTGACCATAAAACATTGCTCTGTAAAGCAGTAAGTATAGAGCAAGTACGTTGTGCACTGGCAAGTTTAGAGCAGCTAGTCTGCAAGTTAAGCAGTATTACCCTTACATTTAGTAGAATGTAGTATTTTATAGCATAGCCTGCCTCCAACCCCTCTCCCTAAAAAAGCACCCTTTAAAAGCTTTCTCTTAACTTCAGTATGCCATACTGTTATAGCTCACTAGTTAGGAGGACCTATCTTCTCTGCAGCCAGCCTGGTTGATATGGGTATCTTGAGTCACTGTAGCAATTGTGTCATATTTAGTGGCAACCACTTAATCTTTAAAGTAACAGATACAGTATGCAAGAGATGTAAATACACAATGTTATCAGAGGCTAAATTATCACATATAAGCCCACATCAGGTTGTCAAAACCACACACAGAACACCCATCACACATAGCACATAACACACACATAGATCAATGTATGATAAAGCACTTACATGTAATCTTCTTAAACAAAAAAGACCTGCTAGAGTTACCATCAGCAAAGATTATCCTCAACAAGCCCAAAAGCACTCAACAAAGCAACGCTTAACACTACATATACAGTCACACTCAGTGGTGCCCCCAAATACAAAGTCCATAAGGCAAGGAAACATACTTCCCAGGAGTCTAGTCATCAGGAACTCCATTGTAAGACATAATTATGCTCATCTAACCAGGCTGAACAAGGAGAAGATAACAGTTAGTTGCCTATATGGAGACAGGATCCACCAATTTATGCATGTACTCACGTCACTGTACCACAGGTACCAGCAAGATTCCATCCTAGTTCATGTAGGTATAAATGACATGAGATGTACCTCTCTAGTTTATATGAAGAGAGACATCGATCTCTTTGACTATGTGTCTCAGGCTGAGCAGCATATTACCTTCATCAAGGATGATGCCACAATATAACAAAGTATGATTGATTTTACAATTGGCTGAGTTTCTGGTATCATTCTATGGGGATTTAAAATTTGTCATGCAAAAACATGGTTAAAATATCACATTGCTTTGCCAAGGATGGCTTGTGCCTGTCCCCTCTAGGCTTTTGATTACTGGTTAAAATTTTATCCTTCCCACAGAGCCTTTCTTAGGCAATGCCAAATTGACAAACCTACCAACATAACAAATTCAACTCAACCGAACCTCAAGATGTTACTAATCATTGCTAAGAGTCTAAACAAAAAAAGTACTCCTTCCAAGCCTTTCTTCATTCTGAAGAATGTAGACATATGTGCAGTTAACAAGACATGATTTAAAGCTGCAGATAGTATCCCAGCAGTTCAAGGTTTTAGTGCCATCCAGACTTTTAGACCAGAAAATGCACAGACGGGGACTAAAGGTGGAGGTGTCTCGATATACATCAATAACAAGGTTACCTTTAGGTTGGTTAAACAGGATGACATGCTGGAGTTTCTCCATGAGGAAGTCACTATAGATAAAATCATGTACCATAGCCTAGCAAACTATTGGTCATCTTCTATTTCCCAAAAGTTCATAGCACATACTTAGACCTCAAAAATGTCACCTGCACCAAAGTCACTCTGCCAGTAAACAAGATATAAATCCAAAAGGCACAAAAGGCAGGAGACACCATGCCAAAACTTGTAGATAACAGTGAATATTTATTAAAACAATAAAATGAAATAAAAATTGCATTGCTGAGCGCTTTCAAGCTAACAAGCTACTGTCCACAACTCAACTTTGTAAATATTGTAAATAGCATTCTACTTGTGCATGTAAAGTGTATCCAACTTTACTTAAATGTTTGTATGTAAACTGTTTCCACACTTAATACATGAGTGTTTGCTCAGATTAAACTGTATAACCCTTAACTTCACTCACAATTAATTTTAACTATGTGTGATATTGTATGTGCTTATTTGTAACTGTTCTATATAATGTTATTTTTTATACTTTAGTATCACTTGTATCTGAACTGTATAATGCATCTTGGAGCTTTTCTCCCCAGGCCTCCACTGAAAATGGGTCATTTCGGCCCCGTGGACTTCCCCGGTAATCAAACTGGAAATAAATAAATGAGATAATATCCTGGGATGGCTCCTGTAGTTACTATTTGACTATAGTCTCAAAACAGACTTTGTGCCATGAGAATGGAAGACTGCAACAGTTATCCCTCTTCATAAGAGTGGATCATCAGCAGAACCTGGAAACTCCAGGTCCATTAGTCTGACTAGTCTTATATGCAAAGCCATCGGAAGAATTATCATGGAAATGATTATCAAAGATATAGGAGACCTTCAGACACTTGATACATCTTGGGTTGGCTTTGTCAAAGTAAGATCATGCCTACTGAAGTTGTTGAACTTCTTTGTGAAGGTCACCAAGGTACAGGATGAGAGTAAATCAGTGCATACTGCCTATCTTGCCCTGGATAAGGCATTTGATAAAATACCTCACTTAGGCATTGTTAACAAACTTATAAAATTAGGCGTAAAACAATATATAACATACTGGATAGCCAATTGGCTCACAGATAGGAGCCAGGAAGTTAGGATTGGTGAAACCACCTCCAGAAAGAGGCAGGCCACCAGTGAAGCCCCTCAGGCCTCCATGCTGGGCCCACTCCTCTTTGGCATCTATTTCTCGGAAGTAAAGGCCAGTGTCAAAAGCCTCTGGCTGACCAAGTTTGCAGATGATTGCAAACTGGGTGTAGTCATAAAATCCCTGCAAGATGCAAACACCTTATTAGAGATTTTAATGCTGACAAATGAATAGTGCCAAAGCTATGGCTTAAAATCAATGCCAAGAAATGCATTATAGCACTATTTGGGAGGTTAGCCACACAAGGAAACTACTTCATTAATAAAAAAATCTTGATCCACTAATCAGGGATCTAGGAACACATATAGATGATAACCTGTCCTTCAGCCAACATTTGTCCAAGGTATTAAGGAAATCTTTCTATGTTGCTCAACTTATAAGTTCATAGGTTCATAGATAGGTATTAGGCTATCGGCCCTGGGCCTATACAAGCCCAGCCAAAAAGGTACCCTGGCTTTTGCCACCCAAGCAAATTATTTTCCTGTGCCACTGTCGAGCAGAGCCACAGAGGTGATCCCTGGGGTGAATTTCCTATTTCCCATCCAATCATCAAGATTTTTCTTGAAGAGTGCTAATGAGGAGCTTTGTTTGATATAGATAGGTAGTTTATTCCAGAGTATGGGAAGTCTCTGGGACAGGAATTGATCCCTCCGCCATGTTCTGTTTATTGTGGTGACAAGGTTTAGGTCCCTAGAGCATGTAGCTCGGAGGCATTGGGATTTCTTTAAGTGGAGCATGTCCAACAGCTCTGGGTTTGACATAGCTTTGTATGTTAGGCAGAGATAACCTCTGAGTAGGTGATATGTGATGGAGTAAAGCTGGAGTTTTTTGAGACGGTCTGTTTGAAGCCGGTAATCCTCTTTGTGAGGTTTTTCTGCGGCCTTTCCAGTTTTTGTAGATGTCTTGTGAGGTACATACCAAAAGGGGCATTGTACTCTATAATGGGTCTAATGAGTGATGAGTTGAGGGGAACAATGACCTCTTTTTTTCTGGATGAGAATCCTTTTGTGATGAGGTGTGCCACGTAGAAGGATTTCATGACTACTGTGGTGATGTGATTATCAAAGGAGAGACTACTGTCCACCTGTGTCCCAAGGTCTCTTATCACACTTTCAGTGTTAAGTATACTATCGCCCATGTTGTAGTTCATGGGTACAGAGTTTTTACCAAAGGGGATGACAATACACCTTTTGGCATTGAGCTTGAGGCCATGGCTTTGACACCAGGCATCTATCTCAGTGAGGCCCTTTTGTAGGATGTCTCAATCATTAGGAGTTTTGATTATGGCTCCTAGTTTGCAGTCATCTGTGAATTTCATTAGCCAAAGACCTTTGGTGTTAGCCTGTACTTCAGAGAAGTAGATACCAAACATGAGAGGATCCAGGACTGAACCCTGTGGTACTCCACTTGTCACTGGTCTGTAAATCAGATTTGGAGTCTGCTACTTTCACAGTGTGGGTTCTGTCAGTGAGCCAGTTGGCAACCCATCTTGTAACATAGGGATTTATACCTAGTTTAGTGAGTTTATCTACAATTCCAGAGTGGGAGATGGCATTTAGGTCCAGGGAAGTCATTATACCACTTTATTCGGCCCTCATCAGATGCATCATTGTGTATGATGCCCCCTTCAATATGTACCTCATTAGACACATGCAGGAACTGGAATGTCTACAAAGGTTCCTTACAAAAAAATGAAGAGCATAAATATAGTCTCATATGTGGGTCACCTCAAATGTGTATCTCTATACTCAGTCTTATACAGATTACTGAGAAGGGATCTATGTTTGGCATACAAGGCATCCCTGGACCCTGCTACAATGAACCTTTTGTGCATCTGCAAAATAAACAGCATCAGAGCTACTAGACTGAAATTTTGATTGGAACATAAAGTGAACATGTTGGAGAGATAGATATGTGTCTCAGAGAATTCACATCACATTCTCTTGAACAGGCTCTCCATCCATGTGAAACAAAGTCCCTTCCTAACCTTATTTAAGTGTAACTTGGGCTATTGGATAGGAAATCAAAAATTCACCCCTGGTCTGGTACCTATGTTTCTGATGGACAGAGGCAGTCAATCATTTCATAACCAACAATCACACCCATATAAACATTTAAAACATATAACTTGTGGGAAACATTTGGGTTGCATGGCTAGGTTTATAAAGGCGCTAGTAGTCATTAGCCTTGTACGCACTTATGAACCTATGAAGAATGTGGGAGAGTGGCACTGAAACAAGAGAGAGATGGTGACAGCTGATACAACACTCTGACCCCATTTGGAAAATGCAAAATCGGGGGTTGATGATGATGATGATCATCATCATCATCACTGCATGTGTAAAACTTTGATTGTCTCTTTATTTTTAGTTACTTAGTTTGCTAATATTTTCTTTTTCTTTCACTCTGCATGACATCCTGAGTGCTATAATGTCATGTATAATCAGGGAGAGCTGTCACAACATACTCACCAATTGGACCCTATGATATTTCCTTTTATTTTTTTTAAGAGGCAACAGTATCATCCCAATGACTGTCCTTCCTGCACACCAAGTTGACCCATTCATCCCTCCATAAGGGAAAGAGACACCCAGATAATTCATTTCCTAGTGGAGGCAAGTGTCAGATGTTAGGGAGTGAGCTAGTCTACAGATCCTATGTCCTGTCCTATCTTCACCCTTGACACCTTACCTGCTCCATTATTGCTGCTCTAAGGAGGTGCCTGCTAGTTGCATGTGCAATCTCCTAGCTAAATGACTCAGTGCTGTGCAGCAGTGATGTTCTAGGCTGCTTCCTGCAGATTATATATCTGCACACCTGCTGCTATCATCAATGTAGTGAGCTGATTTGCCTCCCTCATCCCAGATGGGTAGGCCAGAATTAGCCACTGTCTCTTATCTTCCACCACCTGTCTTTCTCTGCATCAGTCATAATTAAAAAAAACATGTTTTTTACTTATTCCATTTTTTCTAGGAAAAAAATTCTAAATTCAGATATTTTTTTTTAAATTCTGGAAAGGCTAACTGTCTATAAAGCTGTTAATTTCCTATCATGATGAAACGCTAGGGCATGTCATTGATACATACTAGACAAAATATATCCATCAGTGTTTCATCAATTTTGTAAAATATTCTGAAAAATACAGTTAAAACTTTCATGCTTTTGTTGTAAACATAGAATATAATTCAATTTTC
The DNA here is from genome assembly GCF_019279795.1 of Protopterus annectens. Lineage (NCBI taxonomy): Eukaryota > Metazoa > Chordata > Ceratodontiformes > Protopteridae > Protopterus > Protopterus annectens. The sequence continues at coordinate 1,200,499,156 of NC_056744.1, forward strand.
ATTATGACTTTCAACTTAGAATACTTGCCTTCATTAATACTTCTAATTGATGTGATGACAATTGCATATACTTTAGTAGCACTCACTACAGTCTAGCCTAATGAGATGACATCATTTTAAGTCATGTGGGATGATTTCTAAAATACCTGCAGATATAACTGAATGATTTTCAAAGTACATTTCAAGACTCCAGGAAAATGCAATTGCTATCTATTAGATCATATAACTTAATGTCTTTATTTCCTTTTTCCATCTACATACCTTGCTCTGACTCTATTTTTGATTGTGATTCATTCAGCATGCCAGCTTTGATTTGGACTCTATACATAATGCTTACACACACACACACACACACACACACACACACACACACACACACACACACATATATATATATATATATATATATATATATATATATATACAGTGTGCATATAATTCCATTTATATATTGCCTTTATTCCCTAACTATGATATTCAGTTTGATATAATAATAAAAAAAAAAAATATATATATATATATATATATATATATATATATATATATATATATACAGTTAACAAATTCAAAATAAATAAAAATAAACATGATTTGTTCCAAACTGCATGACCAGATATATTTAAAACACAACTATCCCATTTTTATGTGAAGTACAAGATTATATATACAAGGGATGAATTTTATACTTGAAAATTTACATAGTAAAATTTAATCTCACTGGCAGATGCATGTATTTTCTTCTATGGCTAGACATTTCTGATTTACACTATAATAAAAGTCTTAATACTAGCCAGTAAACAGAATGATTACATCTAAATTATTTTACAGAAACTGAACATATTTACCCTCAAGCAAGTACACTTCATTCTTAAACCTCGCAGTCTTACATTTTCTTAGAAAAATGAATTGAGGTATCCTCCACAGGGGAGATAGTGTAGAGCCATCTGCAGCAACATCAGTACAGAGATAAGACTATGTCATTTTGTAGTTTCAAATGTTTATGTGCTGAGTGTAATGATATGTGCTTCGCTTCAAGGACGTGAACAGTTCAGATATAATAACACGTTGATATCTAGCATGACAATTTTTGTGCATCCCTCATTTTTTCAAAGTTTACTGTTTTCAAATGCCTACTTATAGGGTCAGACAAAGGATAGATATTACCTGAAATTCATTAGCACCTACATTAAGTAATCACAACAAAACAAGGAACGATTGTCAGTTGTTTTCAGAATCCAGCAATGTTTTAACTATCCATAATGTCGATTTCTACCATATGCATAAAATATAATCCACATTTTTAAACAAAAAAGTAACCTGGTCCACAAATGTGTTCACTAAGCATATAGGTCACATGACCACAAGACTGCCTACAAATAAGGAGAATGTTGCACTAATGCTGATGCACTGAATATATTAGTCATTTTAGGAAAGTCTACAGATATGGATTTACCTTATTAGGTATCAATATTAAGTACCATAGACATTTCACAATTACATGATGAATAATTACTCTAGGTGGTATTTGGCTGCTGAGATTGTCTCTCTGATTCATGAGTTTTCTTTTGCTTGATGGCACTACCAGTTTTTTTTTTTACTTTCTCATTTAAAGCACTTCTCTGAATGCCACTTGCTGCATTTTGCATTGTTTGATTACCTGGAATTTTATTTCACTGATCCTAGGCCTGTTTGTATTGTATAAAGTCCTGCCAACTGATTTTATTTGCCAGTCTGAGATTGTCTTTTCACAGATATTTTCCTGTATATTTTTTGTGTTCTTATGTAGTGGATTTATAAGTTTATTACTTTTTTAATGCCTACTCTCCAGCTTGGGCTGTTTGGGAATGGCAGGATCTATGAATATCTTTACTGCATGCAGACACATAACTGGTTCAACTAGAGCCCTGGGCTGGTATTGTGAAACAATGCTCCAGCCCCTCCACTCTTCAAGAGTTTATTGAAACAATAACCAGGTAGCCATATGGACAACACACACCCTCCATCCTGTGACCCAGCCATTTAGGTCCTGTTTCTGTGTCTTGTCCCCAACCCTTCCTCAACATAATTTCTTTTAAACTGTAGCAAACTGTTTGCTACAATTTATACCCTGTCTTTATGGAGTGCCACTATGCTTATGTTTTACTTTAAAAAAATCTCCTTTTTAAGCTGTAGCAAAGTGCTTGCTACAAATGTTAACACATAACAAATAACAGTTGCTACAGTTTATACCCTGCCTGAACAGAGTGCTACAATGTTCAGGTTTTACTTAAAACATTTTTTTTACTTTTAAAGGTATATGAAAACAAACCATATTGACATATTTTCAGTTGCAAACGTTATACATCACATATAATCTTCTATATAGTTATTGTCAGTTGAATATTACAGAGATCATTCATTTCTTGCCTTCCTTTAAACCTCATTCCTCCTCCAAAACATTCTACATGTATTGTTCTCACAATTTCCGTTATTTTTCTGTGTAATTTGCTCCTACCGTTTTCCAAAGATCCCACTTCCAGTTGTTTTGTCTCTGTTACTATAGTCACTACTTCTAGTATGGTTGGTTTAGACTTTGATTTTCATTTTCCAGTAATTGTTTTTTGACAACCACTAGAATTAAACTCAGCAAGGCCTCACTATGTCAAGGCAATTCTGATTCTGTGTCACAGCTCAAAAATTATTTTCTTAGTTACACCAATTTGTTTACCCCATATTTCTGAAAGATTAGCCTGCAGAGAGCTTTTAAAGGGTGGCCACAGTGGTGCAGCAGTTAGTGTTGCCACCTCACAGCAAGAGGTTCTCTGGTTCAGTCCTCAGCTGGGGTGCCTTCTGTGTGGCATCTGCATGTCCTCCATGTGATTGCATGAGTGTGCTCTGGTTTCATGCCGTCGGTGGATTGGATACTCTAAATTACCCCTAGGTGTGAATGTGGTCATGTGTGTTCCTTTTGGGGAAGGTTGGGTACTGGGCTGGTAACTCAACACCATAAAAGCTCCACTGCCAATCATGAGCAGACAGGTGATCTGCTGTGGTGACCTCTAATTGGGAAAAAAGCCAAAAGACGAAGAAGCCTGCAGGGAATTTTTAAAGTCTGCCAACTCGTTATACTCCTAGAAAATAAGATCTCAGTTACTTCTTTCTTCCCGTCACGTCTCCAAAATTTGCAATCTACCCAAGGGAAAATTCTTTGGAGTCTGCTTGGGCTATATACATATGCTTTTCAGTTTCTTGTTCTACATACTAGCATGAATTACAGTAGTCTGAGACATTGTTTATGCATTAGCATAGCTTGCAGCAGTGTTTTATTATGTGTTTGATTTGCTTTTGTATTATTTTATGCATTGTCTTGCAAATGTATGTTTTTGTTCTGAGTACATCAGTTTTTTTAGGTGATGTTTTATTCCCTGTCTGTTTAGCTAGTATTAGTAACTTAGCTAACATCTGTGTATTATGTATGCATCAGCTGATGAAAATAAAATTTTGATATTTCAAATGATTGCACTGCAGACTGTAGTATATGAATTATAAAGAACAATGTGGTCTTAGTCAGGAATGTAGTATAGCATTTACATGGTAGCAATAGCAATGGCATGCCACTACATGACCTTCTTTTGTTGTTTAATATAGTTCACATGGCTCAGTGAAATCACAGTTGTGGCCAGAGGACTTATATTTCTGATTGTTTTGTCAAATGTGAGACACTTGCAACCATTCTTCATCAAATAAAGTTCTCTGTGTTTTGAAAGACCTCCCTGAGTCAGTAAAAGGTGTGTGTGTGTGTGTGTGTGTGTGTGTGTGTGTGTGTGTGTGTGTGTGTCTATTGTGGTATTTGAATGTGTGGCTTGATATAATTTGCAATTAGTGTAATGAAATATTGAATATTCACATCTACTAATATACCATTATAAACACTTTAACAACTTTTAAAATTTTGTTTCCTAGATTTTAGAAAGTTGACTATTGTTTTGTATTACCTTTCACTGACTCTAAAACAGGTGCTTTTGGATCAGTGCTACACCCCAGTCAACAAATATAAAGAAACAAAAATGAAAATAAATCAATCTAGAAGTTGCAAGGCTTAGTAAACATTTTTAGATATACTACCTATTCTGATTTAACTTTTCCCAGTCTAGCATAACATACTGGTTGGTAATACAAATTTGCTATTTACAGTTATACTTTATGGAATATTATTACAAGTAACAATGCTTCAGGTGGATGCGGTGGTGCAGCAATTAGCATTGCTGCCTCATAGCAAGAGGTTCACTGGTTTGATCCTTGGCTGGGGTGCCTTCTGTGTGAAGTGTGCATGTCCTCCCTGTGTTCATGTGGGCTTTCTCCAGTTTCCTCCCACATCCCAAAGACATGCTGTAGGTGGATTGGATACTCTAAATTGGCATGTGTGTGCCTTCTGTGGAAGGTTGGGTGCCAGGCTGGCAACTTGACACTATAAAAACTCCATTGCCAATCATGAGTGGACAGGTGATCCGCTGTGGCTACTCCTAACTGGGAAAACGAAGATTACAAGTAACAATGTTTCTCATATATTATATCTGAACAGTTTTCTCAGGACATTACTGATTTCCTGTTACAATCTACTTGTGTTTTTTTATTATCTTGAATTCAAATGTTATGTGCTCTTATGTCAAAATTGATTAGCTAATTACCATGGATCTCTTCTTTCTGGATGATATTTAATTTGTTTATTATTGTGATTTAGGGACCGCCTTTAAGAGATTATCATTTTTTTATTTCCTTTTTTAAAACATTTTTTCTAAATTCCATCCACAGTGTTCTACCTGGCTTACTCTTATCTGCATGTTGAAGTTGATTGGCTTGACCTGCATTGGAATAGCTGGCCTGCTTTGCTCTACTCCCATCCCATTCCGAGCCACCCTGCACGCATCCATATTTGTAGACCTGTAATCCATCCCGCTGGTTAAGGTCAGTTAAGCTTGGTGGGTTTAGTGAGTACAGAGTTAGTGTAAGTGATGGCTGGCTCAGCATCTTTCTACTGCTTGATTTCTTATTTTAAACTCTTTAATTTTTATGTTTCTCCATTTGCACTGGGTAGATAGTGCAGCTTTCCTTGGACACCAGGGTTTTAACGATCATGTGTAAAATTTTCTCCTAACTTGTGAAGATGCAGGATAACTAGTTACCCATATTTAATAGTCATCCAGGTACAGAATACTGTAAGTTTCAATATTTAAAAGTAAAAAAAAAATGTTTTTGCTGTGCACACTGCTTACAGCCTAGCTACCTAAAGTATTTGCATCATTATGCCTAGCAGCTTGATTACATTGTTATCACTTAGTAAGTTCTCATCATAAAAAATGCAATATGCAAGAATGAATGTGTGTGTGTGTTTGTGTGTGTGCTTGTGTGTGGGTGGGGGATAAAACAACAGAAACAGAAAACAATGCAAAATTAAGATAATGGACAGTCTGCTAAACTCCAGTGAGTTAGGTCTATTAATGAAATATTACCTTCATTATAGCTTTGGTTCCATAATAGTGCATTGCTAAAACTCTCTGGTGCTCAGCATTACATGAAAAAAAAAAAAAAAAAAAAAGAACAGAAACATTACCCACACATTAAGGCCTTGTCAAGTTAAGTTCTGGTGGCTACCAAAAAAACATTTACTAGAAAATGGATATCAAAGTCTGAACCGACTGTATTTGAAGTATTGAATATTCTAACAGAGATCTGTAAAGAACTGGAGGTGGGGGTATTTAGAAAAGTGGAGGAGCAAATTACACAGAAATAAATGGAAATTGTGTGAACAATACATGAAGAATAATGTTATAAGGAGAAGTAAGATTCAGTGGACGGCAGGAACTAAGCAATTTATGTAGAGTTCTGTGGCTGAAAGTTATAAAAAAGAACATGTGATGTATAATGTATGTAACTGGAAACATGTTAATATACTTTGTTTTATATGAATATATGTTTGCCCATGTCTTATTATAATTTAATAATGGGTCATGCTCATGAAGTATTCTTTTTCCTTGTAGCCCTGCATGACTGTAAACCAATGCTTTCATAGGGCAGAAGCTAAAATAGAAAAGTATCTGCCTATGAAAACAAATTGTCATATCATACTCTTCATATCCACATGGTAGGTAGGTTATGAATGTGACTCTGGCTGGCAACCATATTTTAAAGGAGTATTATTTTTAAATTAAAAATCATTTCTTTATGTGCAACTATGTCCACAACACTCGGTGTACATCAGCAAACATTCAAGATAAGATGGGAACAGAATGTCGAAGCTGCATTCTATTTGTACCTTTGAACCTGATCTTTAAAATTAGAAGCTCTTGTGAGCAGTTGATGTTTGCCTGGACTGTTTACTGATTGTGAAGTCAGTGTGAATGTTTTGCTCTGCATCTTGTTACAGTTAAGTTGAAGTGGTTGCTTGATTTCATATTGTTGAAAATCTGCTTTTTCTATTTCTCAGTTTAGTTATGTTGTAGAATGGATCTAACAATAGTTGAGTGCTTTTTAGGGTTCTAGGATATTAAAGCTAGAAGCTCTATGTAAGTGATTTTTATTTGCATGATGTGTCTAATGAGTGCACATTGTTAATGTTTGACTGACTCTGTATATTTCTATAATTAAGTGTCTATTTGATTTCTGATTTCAAAAATTGCTTTTAATTCTTATCCCTATTTTGCTGATATAGGGATGGATAACACAGCAGTTGACTACATCCTCTGGCCTCATGGACCTTAAAACTAGAAGATGTTGTGAAGAGCGGCGAGCACAAATGAGTGCATGCATTGGGCAAATGCTAAGATGCTTCTTAGCATCAACACGTTATGCACATGACTGGTGGGGCTGCAGAGAGGTGGGCTTGAGTGTTTTCTGAGATTTTAAATGACTGCTTTTAGTACTTGCAGCTATTAAAGTTGTTTAAGAGATTTTCCTCTTTAAACTCGCAAAATGAATATGAAGTAATTTCCTTTTGGAATTCTTTTGGTGTTTTCATTCCTTTCTTTGTAATTTTGTGAATGCTGAAACTTCTATAATTTAGTGCACTGCAATCTGTTTACACTTGACAGATTTTCTAGCATTGTCTTATAAAGGTGCTTTAGATAAATGTTTGACTATTTTAATGAATTGTTTATAATACTTGACTGCTGTTTCATTTCCTATGACTGCAGATGTTTCATCTGGCTCCTTCCTTACACTTTTGTTGTTGCTTTAAGCTAATAAACTAACCTGATATTAAACTTGATTTTCATCCAGGAAAGAATCATTACACATTACATGACTTACTTAGAAAACAATATGCTCACCCATGGAAAGTACCATATGTTGTATAGGACTTCTAATATTTTACACTGTAACACACATCCTAATTGTAATAAAGTTCTTGCATTAATGACCATCCTTGAAAGTAAAACTGGCTTTCTAGGAAGTAAAGTTTTACATTAATACAAGTACTCAGTGACCTCACTCAATTTTAGTCATGAATGGCTTACAGAGTTACCACCCTGTTCAGTTTATATAAATTGTGATACTGTTAGATGCTTCAATAAATGAACATATTTCAGATCTGTAAAGGTTAAAACAAATGCACTCACAGGGTACATTATTAGCGTTTTATCAGTGAACCACTTGAAATGATATCAAAGAAAATTAAATCACCTGACACTGATAAAATGGGGAGAAACCCTCTACCCTTCATGCAGGGGAATTCACTCCCTGCACCCCTTACTTAATATAACAACTATTTGTGGTCATACATCATCAGGGAAATGTTGCATATTTCAATGAAATGGACTCCTGATAAAAGGGAAATTACTGAAACAACAGATAATGTGATTCAAGTTATTATGAAAACGTTTAAAGATGCTAGTTTGTCACTGCACTTCTGATATAAACAGAAATGGCCAATTGTTCACTTGTCCCACAACCCACTTATTCTAAGTCTTGAACAAAAGCCATTATTATTAAGTTATTAAATTATCAAGATAAAGAAAATTATAAAATTTGCTTTTTCCAAAGGTAATACCAATGTTTAATATTAAACCAATCCCAAAAGATTTACCATTATTGTTTCATAATAACTTTTAAAACAGAAGCAGTTTATCAATTAATGAAATAAAATTCAAGGATCACATATTTAAGATTAAAGGCAATGATTTTATTTGTACAGAACACATATATGATGCTGTTTGTATTTGTAAATCTAACCTTAGTTTACCTATATGGAAAAAAACTATGAATGTAACTTTCTGTCAAATTTACCATGTTTGTCTCAAAAATGGAATACAGCTTAGAATAAAAATAAGGATGTAGCTGAATGTTTGCAAGCTTCAAAATGACACATTTTTAAATGGTTTTAAAATAATATTGCTTTAACGCTGACTAATATGATATATGAAAATAAGATTATAATGATTTTATCTTGAGATTTTTATGCAGTTTTGGTTTGAATTCAATGGCAGCATTAGCTTAGATTTTATTTGCTCATATATTCATTTCCTTTTATTTATTCACTAGAAAGTATTAGGGTAGCTGCCCTTGTGGGCCATTTTAAGCTTAGCCAATTTTCCTTTCAAAGATTAGAACCACATCCTGTACCCTGTGCCTGTGAACTTAACACATTAACTATTATACCAACTCATCCTTTGTTAAATTATACAAAACACTAATGGACGTGGAACATTAATAGATTCAATCTGGGAGCAATAGCTGGCTACATGACTTTGAGTCACAGAGAAGGCAAAAAGAATCTGAGGTACTCAAACCATGGACTACAAAAAACTGCTACTTAGCAACTCACAACATTAATTCTCTGTGCTGCTATAAAATATCTGATGAGCTCTGCCTTCAGAAGTTCAAATGATCCTAGACAATCTGGATATATAGACTCCTTAAATAATACTCCTAAACTTTGTATTATTTACCTTACTTAGAAGATTATCATTACTGGAATGTTTAGATTATAAAATAAGCAGATATTAAATAACATTCATTTGTTAAATATGTACAAGACCAGGTGCCTAACAGCATGCAGCTATTAAACACATTCAGAAAGTATGTAAAATCTGCATGCTGTTATAGCTATTATAACTTTATGCAGCCTGATGTTATGCTTGAAAGCAAATGAGTTTTTATTAATGCTTTAGTTGCAGCAATAACTTCAAAGTGATATAGAATACTGTCTTCCAGTTATACTGCTTTCATTTATCCTGTGCAGTCCTTGAAAACAAATATTGATAATGATTTGTAAAACACAGATGGTACCATTTCATGACCTACAGCTTTACATTTGTAGATCAAAGCATTCTAAGCATTACATTAATTTTATTTAATTAACATAGCATGTGCTTTACCTCACAGTAATTTTGCTTCTTAAGACTTACATTATTGTGAATATTTCTATTTGCCATTCTGATTATTTTATTAAATTATAACAGCTAGTTTGCTTTAATTTTCAAATTTTGCAAGGCAGTATAATTTGAATAGTTCATATAGATTTAAAGAGTTTATTTGTCAACATTTATATTATAAAATTTTCATTTTGTTGATAGCAAACATGAATAGTTGTATGACATACACGGGGTACGATTTCATAGCATTGCTTTTTAATTTTTTTTTTTAATTTAACATACAACATTTTAAATACCACACAACCCTTTATGTTATGTATTATATTAGTTTCTTTATTATTTCTGATAAAATGCTATATTTAATAGTTATGCTTGAGATTCATCCTGAAATGTAAATGTTTTATAGTAATTTACTGATCTGATAATTCCCCGGTCTTTTCATTTAGTTTACATGTGCATGCTCACATCTGATTTTATCAGCATTATTTTAAAGTCTTTTTAAAGTATTTGAAGAATATTAAAACTCTAATTATGGCAGATCTCTTTTTTTCTTTGTTTTTCTAGGTTTTGAACGATACTTATGATGTTCTGAACTGATAAGGCAGTTTGGAGTTTTCTTCTGGAGAGTAGCTTAAAAAGGAAGCATTTTGTTCTTTCATAACAATATTATTAAATAGTTTCAAGTACAACTTTTTTGGTGTTCTATGATTTTTCATATTAGAGAGAGAGAGATTTTTATATCAAGTAATAAATATTATTAGGATTTAATTTCTTCTGTTGTTTATAGGATCTACTTTTTATTTTTCTCTAAAAAAAATAATTTAGCTGGGATGTTTTACGTGAAGGCTTGGATTTTTATTTTGAAAATCTTATTGTGCTTTTTCATCCTGTATTTCTTTTCCTTCCCTTCCTTTGTTGGAAATTTTGACATAATAGTATTATACATGATAGGAGTTAGAATATATTTTATGTGTATTGTTCTTATTAATATATAGATGGATGTATATATATATATATATATATATATATATATGAGTCTATAGTGAAATGTTGAATTTCACTAATCCAGTGATTCAATATATCAAGACTACTACATCTAAATCTATATTACCATAAAACAACCAACTGAAACCAACCAAACAAAAATAATAAAACAAAACAGTATTTTTTGCAGAGGGGAAAGCTCATTGTACTACCCACCCCTACTACTTGAATATATCTCAAAGATAGCATGACAGTGGTGAAAACACCAAACTCACATAACCCACTATGTGTGATCTAATGCACAACATCCACAGTGCAGCATACTATGGCAGTGTAATTGAATCTAACAAAAGATTCCCTTATACAGCTCTTCTTCTTTTGGCTTTTCCTGGTTAGGGGTTGCCACAGCAGATCACCTGTCCGCTCATGATTGGCAGTGGAGGTTTACAGTGTCAAGTTGCCAGCCCGGCGCCCAACCTTCCACAGAAGTAACACACTCACACCTAGGGCCAATTTAGAGTGTCCACTCCACCTACAGCATGTCTTTGGGAGGAAACTTGAGCATCAGGAGGAAACCCATGCAACCACAGGGAGGACATGCAGACACCACACAGAAGGCACCCCAGCCAAGGATCGAACCAGAAAACCTCTTGCTGTGAGGCGGCAATGCAAACCGCTGCACCACCATGGCCTTATACTGCTAATATATGCTAAATGCACATGGTCAAGCGACAGGATCACTTGGTGAAATATCCATAGATGTAATGGTAAACATACAATATTCAGTAATGTGCATTAAACCACAGAACTGAACCCTATATATATATATATATATATATATATATATATATATATATATATATATATATATATATATATATATATATATATATATATATATATATATATTTATGTGTGTGTGTATGTGTGTGTATATATATATATATATATATATATATATATATATATATATATATATATATATATATATATATATGGGTCTACCTGATAACACTGACATGCCAAAACACCGACAATGAAATAACCGACATGAAAAAAACGACAAAAAAAGAAAGTTCAAAAACACAAAACTTTACATGCCTGACAAACCAATATCCCGACAATCAACAAAACAAATACCTTTCCCGAAAAACACACACACAACACAATCACACCAAAAACCTTACAAACCTACACTAAACCTTACATAGGTTCATAGGTTCATAGGTTTATACCAGGCTTTCTGCCCTAAGGCATTTATAAGCCTAGCCCAAAGTTCTGTGGCTTACGCCACCCCTTATATGAAAAAATACTGTACCCATTAGTTTGTTGTGCCTCTGTCCATACACATACACAACTATCTATGCACTAACCTTAACCAAAACCCTAACCCTAATGTCTGTCACTATCGCACACTTACCATACCCGCAACCTAACACTAGCTCACTTAATCCGGCCCTAACCCTTAAATCTGTCACTATCGCACACTTACCTTACCCGCACCCTAACCCTAACTCACTTAACCTGCCCCTGAACCTAAAGTCCATCACTACTGCACACTTACCTGACCCACACCCTACCCTAACGTCCGTCACTATCATACACTTACTTTACCCACACCCTGACCCTAATGTCCATCCCTATCGCACACTTACCTTAACATGTCAGTGTTCTCAGCATCGAGATTCTCAACTATTGGTCTTTTCCATTGTTGATCTTCCGGTGTTGGTGTTCTCGTCATCGGCATTCTGCACTTCCGTCATTTTAGACCCATATATATATATATATATATATATATATATATATATATATATATATATATATATAGGTCCATTTTTATATCCTTATTGTTATATACTTATCCACATATATATATATATATATATATATATATATATATATATATATATATATATGGGTCTACTTTTATATCTTGAAATACTGAAATCTCGAATTTCAGTATTTTGAGACCAGAATCTCAAAAGTGCAGTTTTTTTGATACTGCACTTTGCTGAATCTGAGTTTCTTGAATGCTCTATAGGTGTATTGTGGTATGTACATTATTGTGTACAGTCTTTTTAAGGGTTTTGTGTTATGGTGGCCAATGTTCATTTATGTATGGAGATTCAGGTAGGTATTTAATTTTTAAGGGTTTTGGGCAGAAATTTGTTTATTTTTAGTTTTTGTGGCTGGTTTTAGGTTTACGTTGAGGTATGTACTTGAGAGTGCATGTGTGTGAGTGTTGTATGTGGTGATTTTAGTACATGTGTAGTGTGTATGGGTGTTATGAGTGAGTGTAAATATAGTTGTTTGCAAAGGGAGTTTGTGTTCTTTTTTAATTTTTTTTTGAGTTAGTGTGAACTCGGAGTTGGTATATAGAAGTAGCAGGGGTATGGGGTGGGACCGCAGTGGGGCTTGGATCCCTGCAAAAACGTATGGTCATGTTAGTTTATTTGAGTTATGTTGTGTAGTTTTGTTTATTTCGGGGGAGGATTGGGTTTTACTTATATTTACGATATTTTAAGCTTCATTATTTTGTAGTTTCAGTTTTGTGTGGTGTTGACATTATGGTCTCGAAATACTGAAATTGGAGATTTCAGTATTTTGAGATTTAGAAGTGGACCCATATAGCCCCCCACATATTATAAACATTTTAAACTATACACAGTAATACTTACAAATGCAATAAATAACTGTTTCCAAAAGAGAATATATAACCAAGATATGTGGGGGGCTGTGCCTCCCACACCCCCCTTACTTTATATACTAACTCCAGGGTAGCACTGCAGTGGGGAAAAGGCCATTTATGACTTTCAATGAAATGAGTTTCAGTCAAGTGAGTTTTCAGTGAAGTGAGCTTTCAGTGAAGTGGTCCTAGTAATTTAATTTTCAATCAAGTGAGTTTTCAATCAACCGTAGTAGACCCATATATATATATATATATATATATATATATATATATATATATATATATGTTAGATGCAAAAATAATCTTCCTTGGCTATAGTATCTTTGAAAAGATTGAAACAGTAAACATGCAAGTAGAGTACTATTATCGACCAAGACACACTATAGCTTCACAGCTATCTTACAAATACATAAAAAACTAGCATTTAAGAGCTGCTAATAACAAAACTTAAATTTAACAGCCAAAAATCCTTATTCATTGCAGATACTTACAACCTCCCATCCCCAAACAATGCCAGCACTATTGATAATATTTTAAATTGGGTATATTCTAACATCAATCAAGAAACATTTTCACTAGGAGAGCTAAAGCTAGACTGGTCTATAAATAAATAAAAACATTTTTCTCTCCCATGATATCACTCTGTTTAACTTCAATGAACCCACCAGCATAAGCAGAAAATAGAGGCATCCATTCTGGACTGCATATTAGCAATTAACCCAATGAAGATCCAGCTAACACATAAGGCATAATAATGTGGCAAGAGTGTTGCACTGGGATTGTGCAAGCATTAAAATATTGAAGCACCTGAAACACACTGGAAACATGAGCCACAAAGCATTATAGAAAACGATGAAGTTTATATCACATGGGATCAGCCATTACCAACAGATCAAAAAATAGTTGTGAGAAAACCGGATGTAATAGTCTAGGAAAAGAAGACAAAAGTAGCATTAATCATTGAAATTGCTACAGCCAGTGACTACAATGTCTAACATACAGAGAGAGGCACAATGTCATAAAATACCAGGATTTGCAGGCAGAAACAAAGGCAATGTGGAAGAAGGATACCTAGAGAAGCAATAGAGTGGTAGTTAAGGATTCTACTGCCACACTGGGGTCCTGAGAGGTTAGGCATGGAGACCATCATTAGATGTTAGGTAAGGTTTTAGGTTGTTAATATTCTGGGTGGATATTGTCTGTAAGGTTATTAGTTTTGGGAGGCTCATTGTGGCATTACTGATGTTGAACGTGATATAGCAATGGTTTCTAAAAGATGGTGGTTTGGTGGTGATATGAAAGATTTTGTTGTGAATGTTTATAATGAGAAGGACTAACACAGAATGATGTTGTGATGTTATATTTGAATGGATGGGTACTTTTAAAAGTTAGATGACATCAAGACTAGCAATGTGTTCTGTGATATCATCAGAGAGTAGTCCAGGGAATGTATGGTTGAAGTCACTTAAAATGACCAGATTTTTGAGATTAGGACTGTAGATGTTATAACTTGGAGAAATAATTTGACTTTGGTGGGGAAGGGTGGAGATGACAGCTATGTTATGGAACTATATATTGGATCATGTTTAGTTGAAGGTATCCTTTTTAGGAGGCAGTTGGGTTGAGAGTCTGAAATACAGCTGGTTTGAGAAATTATTCTTGGGGTAAGATGAGACTGGAAGAGTAGGAGAGTTTTACATCCATTTATTTTCTATCGCCTTGTGTATAAAACATAATTACAATCTGGGAAAATGATATAGTTGTGGCTAAGTATTGATGACAAATATGTCAAGGGCATAAGAAGCACGGCCTGCACTAAACAGGTGTAGCTTGTTTTCAATACTTCTTGAATTTAGCAGGAGGCAAGGAAGAGAACTTGGTGGAAGGATATTTGTATGGCTTTTTGAAGGTAGAGTAGGGTCTAGTACTGGATTTATTGCTAGCTGTTAGTAGAATTATGTTAACTGGTGGTGCACCTTTAGCTAGTAATTTTGGCATTGAGAGGGGTTTTGTTTTTTTGAGTACAAACTGAGTTTGAAAAAATGAGAGAAGAGAAGAGAAGAGAAGAGGAGAGGAGAGGAGAAGAGAAGAGAAGAGAAGAGAAGAGAAGAGAAGAGAAGAGAAGAGAAGAGAAGAGAAGAGAAGAGAAGAGAAGAGAAGAGAAGAATGTGAGTTTGGGGGAGATAAGCCAAGAATTAGATGGAAGGTTTGTTGTGAAGGTGGGAGGGGTGATGACATGAGTATATGATTTAGGGTGAATGAGTGATATTGCTGGGATAGATAGTTATGAGTGCTTTGTGGAATTCAGGCCATTAAAAGAATATTAGAAGGGAAAAAAGAAGTAGCATAAGGAAGTACCTATAGTCAGTTTTACAATGATGGCATGATGCCTGGCTATCATTGGAAGTTGTTTAATGTGTATAGTTATCTGCTCATTTAGATTTTTTTTTGTTTTTGAAAGGCCATATTTTGTTATTTTGACAGCTAGGCTTTTCTTGTGTATACTTGTGTATAACGGTTAAAGTAACTGCCAAAGACATTCAAATAACATTTGGGTATGGTAGATACAGACAGAAGGTTCAGGTAGCAAGCACATCTCAGTTAAAAAGGTGATTTTTGTCTAACTCAATGCAATGTTAGGCAGACCATGCCATAATAGAAACTGAAATGGTAGCAACAGATAAAAAATAGAATACTTAATTAGGTAAAACATCTTCTGTCATGAAAGCAATACTTCAGGTTAACAGCTATTCCTGCAGCAACTATACAAAAATGTACTTAATTAAGCAGAGGAGACAGTGCCAACTGTACCTTTCATCTAAGTAACACTCATGTAATATTCTTTTACGAAAATCAAAAGCAATAATTAAATCAAAGTCTTTCCTTGCCAGCAGTCATACTGGTTAAAAGTAATATGGGCAATCAACCAAAAGTCATAGCACACAGGTAAAGTCTCTGCAGATCATGCCCCATTGGTTGAATCAACCAAATGAAATAGCACACAGGTAAAGTCTCTGCAGATCATGCCCTATTGATTGAATCAACCAAAAGTCAGAGCACACGGGTAAAGTCTTTGCAGATCATGCCCCATTGATTGAATCAACCAAAAAACACACAGGTAAAGTCTCTGCAGATCATGGCCTATTGATTGAATCAACCAAAAGTCAGAGCACACAGGTAAAGTCTCTGCAGATCATGCCCCATTGACTGAATTGACAAAAAGTTAGAGCACACAGGTAAAGTCTCTGAAGATCATACCCTGTTGATTAAATCGACCAAACGTCTCTGGCACACAATTAAAGTCTTTGACACAAATAAATAAAATTCTCTCAAATGTTACTTTCTGGCTGAAAAAAATGAAATACTTCTGGGACACAATTCTTTTCTAATAAAAAATCTTTTGGATCCCAAATACCAAGGCTTACACTGTCTGTACCAAAACTCCAAGCTAAGATCTCCTGTACTAGAACTGACTGACTCCACACATTTAATTTTTATAGAAAAAACTTCCAGAATCCTTTGAACTCTTTAACACTGATTTCTGCTACACTGTTAATTTTCCAGCCTTATACAGGTACAGATAAGCAACTGCTGGGATTCCAGATAATTCCATGAAAAGGAACTTGTCTCTGATCCCTGCATCTATGTGTTTCCATTGTCCTAAGCTGTTATTTTCATTCAGTTACTCAGCATAATCTAGTATTTTGGTGTAGTCAATGACACTGCCTGTGCCTACTGCTACTATGCACTAGGCAATTCCCAGTGGGGCCATCATACTGGATTATAGATGGCCTCATAGCTTAAAGCTAGTAGCTTCAGTCTTACAACAAGGTCATTATCCCTAGACAGACTGTTCTTTTTGTGATGGTGAGCACTTTGATGGTACTGAATTTGGAAATGGAAAGACTGCATTGCTCGGGCCCAATGGCAAAGCTTAATATTGCCTCCCTTCTACTGATGAAGCCACAGAAGGCTGGCAGAATTTGTAGCCAAGGTAAATTATTTGCATAGCCAATATCCCATAGAGACCATAAGGCTTTCTTTATTATTAGGCATTTCCTCTCCATGCTGGAGAGTCTACTCACAGTTTTATTTAGCTTTCCACTTAAATAGCAGACTTGGTGTTCTTCATTAGTAATCCTACTCTAATTCAACTTGTGATGCATCTGTACTGACAGTGAGTGGCTTTGAAAAGTCAGGGGATACCAGGACTGGCTTGCACACAAGCTCCTTTTGAGTCTTTTAAACTGATCATTGTCCTTTGGTGCCCACTTGAACTTTTCTGTAAGCTTGCCTTTTGTGAGAGCTATTAGAGGACAGGTTATAGAAGCAAACTCTGAGCTATACTTTCTACAATACTATGCAAGTCCAAAAACAGTTCTTACTTGATTTTTCGGTAAGGTACTGACCACTCTTTCATAGCTCCTATTTTCTCTCATTCTCTCTCTCTGGGGCTTAACCAACCTCTGTCCTATATCACAACCCAAACATCTACGTCAGTTGGTCTAAACTTTTATTTTGGAATACTGTGAATAAGCCTGGTCTGTCTCAAGGAGTTCAACACTGCTTATACTTTTGAGAGATTAGAGTCCCCATTCTCTGAATAGATGACTATAAAATTCAAGTAAGCTGCTGCATAAGATTGATGGGGGTCACAATATTCAATGCATTAATGTTTGAAATTCGGCTAGGCCAGCATGGAGACCAAACAGAAGGATAATACATTGGAAGAGACTGTCTATAGTGGACAGTGCTGTTTTCTACTTAGACACATTGGTTAAATGAATCTATCAATATCCTTTGATCAGATCCAGGGTAGTGGGGAACCTGGATTTACCCAGACATACCAACAACTCATCTACCCATGGCACAGAGTGGTTATCAAACTTGGAGGTGCTCTTTAGTTTGCAAAAATCATTACAAAATTGTACTGTGCCATCTTTTTTTAATATTAACACAATGGTGCTATCCCACTTGCTAGGTTACTCTTCTCTTACTCCCAAATTTTACATCTTCTTGATCTTATCTTGTAGTACTTATTTCTGGATTTCTCGTATTCTATAAGGTTTTGAATTGACTTCCTTTTCTGGGATGATTTCTATATAGTGTATAACAAGGGGAGGGTGGTGTTGGCCCTGCAGTTCAGAAAAAAATTCTACATTTCTCAAAAGAAATTCCTGGAATTCCTACATCTTTGACTTAGAGACGATGCAATCAGATATGACTTGGGGGTGGATAGGGGTTGTTTTTCTTGTAGTCAGTCAGTGACCTCTAATCTTGCACTCACTTTATATAGCATATATCCTCTTTCCAGGGTTTCAACAATTATACATGAAAAATTTGTTCAAGGCTAATTTTCCCCATTTGCTTTACCTTTTAGTTTAGCTCATACACCCGTTCAATAACTTCATAACATCCCTGATATTTGAACCAAAAATACAGAACTAAAAAGCAATAAAAAGCAGTGGTGAAAGGACAAAAAGCCAGCTTATCTTATTGTTTTTAATGTGGTTTTATCTGGTTTCAAGTGTTTGTGTTGCTTTAGTGCTTTTAGTAGAGTTCTTTGATTTAAAGATCACAGTATATTCAGCTGCTTTTATCGTCCTTTCATCACTGCTGTTTATTGTATCCCTGACATTTGGTCAGAAACGTTTTTTTTTGCTTGTAAAGACCAGAACCAAAACCCATTCTCGCATGTGCAATTCCTTGTCTGTTATATACCCCCCTGCTGACTAGCTTGTGCTCTTTCGCTGAATTCCCAAACAGTGGACATATCAGTTTCATCCTTTCATGTAAACCTGTATAGTGTTCATCTACATTCTAAAAAGGAAACTCCTCTTCCTTCCAAGGTTCTTTTACTATAACCAGTAGTCCTTTAGGTCACAAATTATACAGTGATTGAAAGGGGATTAATTTTATACAGTCTTGGAATATCCCCGTATGAAGAACATCAAATTAGAATATAGTGGGTCCAGTTTTTTTTTCCTGAATTTCTTGATAATGCTTCATATCATGAATTTTAGGAACCTATTGAACCTCTACACCAAATTGCCTATTTGGGCATGGTAAACAGAGGTTCTCAACAGCTTCACCTGGAAGCTGTGGAAAAGATGGTGCATAATCTCTGACATCAAAGGGATGTTTTGGTCCATCAACATCTACTTTGGTAAGCCTATCCAGTAGAAAAAAACAGTTCTTTGCAATTGTTTTGACATTAACTTTGCTGAGCAGAATAGCCTCAGTAAATGTAGTAGTATAATTTAACATTGCTATTATATATTCATGATGTCAGTAAATGTAGTAGTATAATCTAACATTGCTATTATATATTCATGATGTCAGTAAATGTAGTAGTATAATCTAACATTGCTAATATATTCATGATGTCAGTAAATGTAGTAGTATAATCTAACATTGCTATTATATATTCATGATGTCAGTAAATGTAGTAGTATAATCTAAAATTGCTATTATATATTCATGATGTCAGTAAATGTAGTAGTATAATCTAACATTGCTATTATATATTCATGATGTCAGTAAATGTAGTAGTATAATCTAACATTGCTAATATATTCATGATGTCAGTAAATGTAGTAGTATAATCTAACATTGCTATTATATATTCATGATGTCAGTAAATGTAGTAGTATAATCTAAAATTGCTATTATATATTCATGATGTCAGTAAATGTAGTAGTATAATCTAACATTGCTATTATATATTCATGATGTCAGTAAATGTAGTAGTATAATCTAACATTGCTATTATATATACTCATGATGTCAGTAAATGTAGTAATATAATCTAACATTGCTATTATATATTCATGATGTCAGTAAATGTAGTAGTATAATCTAACATTGCTATTATATATTCATGATGTCAGTAAATACAGTAGTACAATCTAACATTGCTATTATATATTCATGGTGTCAGTAAATGTAGTAGTATAATCTAACATTGCTATTATATATTCATGATGTTTGCTGGGCATAACCAATGGCATGAAAATGTCCATCGCAATTCCTCCAAATACCACCGCAATGACTGGTGTTGGAATTAAAGGATTGTTTAATCATGGGTTAAGGGCCTTTCAGCATTTAGGATCGCTAGCAAATGAATTTAAAATGCTCATCCTTATACTTACAGTAGAGAACCCTTGTTTTAGTGAAGTCCATGCCCAAGTGGAACTGAGTACACAGCTGTGGGAAATTTTCTTAACTATTATTCTAAATGACTTGACTATTAACTGTCATGGAACATCCTCAATCCATATTTGTGACCTTATGCAGTAAGTCATGTTGTATCTCAAAGTATGAGTAGGCTGGTGGAGGTCCCAATGGGGAAATCTCCCCCACTACCCTGGATAAATTCTCCCTGGCTTAACTTAGTGTCTTGTCCTTTCAGTGAGTCCTTCTAAAATTTAAACAACTTACTTGGAGTCCAGACAGATTGGGGTTTCCTTCACTGGTTAAGTTTTGAGAGTTGTAGGAGACTCTACCTCCTTCCTCACTAAGGCAAGAACAGAGGCTGGCTCATCTTGGATGCATGTCAGTCTGTCAAAGGCAATTTCAACAAACACAAAGAAAACATAGCCAGTTTGCTGTGCAACCTCGGAGTTGGTATATATATATATATATATATATATATATATATATATATATATATATATATATAGCTGGGGGGGTGGATAGTGCAGTGGGGCTTACGCACTGCACAAAAGTTGTTTTAAGTTTGCTGAAGGCAGTTTTGGTGAACTGGTTTTAGTTTATTTGTATTTGCTGTAACTGCCTTCAGTGGATCATCATGAATCCGAGGTTTCCATTTTCCACTCCATTCCAAATAGGAACTCCCTTCCATGCTACAAAGGAGCCTTCCTATCCTTACTTTGTCCAGAAGTCTCCTTCAGTCTTGTTTTTTTTATTTCCTTGAACCTTTCATAAAACTTTACTCTCACTTTAAGTTTCTGGGGTTCCTCAGTTTCCTCAATGTTTTTGTAAGTTCCTCTCAATATGGTATTCCTGTGACATTGCCTCTTCCTTAGTTACTTACCTTCTGCTACCATTATTACTGGGGTTCATTGTCATGCAGGGGCAGGGATCCTTTTGTTACCTAGACAAATTGATTCTTATCTTGGTTTTTCTGAGGCCCTATACAGTAACACTGCATTTCATATTACTCCTGCCAATATTGTTTCCTAGGTTATTGAGGGTGTCTGTGTCCTGTAAACTAATGGGATGTTTTGGTTCCATCTCTGTGGTAGGTCTCTTGGAGTTATCCCCCTCCCACTTTCTCCAGTAGTCTCTTAATATGTGCAAATCCTTCAATGTAATTATACTGTGGGTGAGATAGAGCTCAATCGTTACTGGATGTAAGACGTCCCAAAGTGGGTCTGTATATCTACCAGGGTGACTAGATAGGACCTTCGCTTCCCATGAATCTACACAAGCTTGGTGAATTTCAGCGAGTCTTTCTTCTTGCAAATATACTGAGTTTTTACAAAGGTAATCATGCTACAGGAGTCTAACAGCTCCCACAGCTTTTGTCCATCTAGTTTTAGTTTACAGTTCATCAGTTTTGCAGTGGCACAATAACCGAATGCGATCTCAACTAGACTAATTGGGTTTAAATCAAATTTCATGGCTTCGTCACCCCCACAGTCTTATTTGCATGAATGTAGATCTTTACCTTACCTTCCCCATGATAAGTATGCACCACTTTCCACACTTGAAGGTTAGGACAGAAGACTTGCCCTGAGATTCATTAACATCTACACGAAGTGTACATCATTCTGAGTGAACAGACAACACAAGCATAACTCACACCTTCTTCCTCCTAATTTTAGTTTTTCTGCTGATTTTCAAACAGTTTTAAATATTGAGGGGGGATTCATAAAATTTACCACAAAGTGTAGACTACATGTATGCTTATTGTAATTTTTCTGAGTGACCAGAAAGCATAAAAAATGTGGTAGGGATGTTCTTGAATAGAGATCATGTACACTTAGTGCAAACATTAATGCATTTGGCCTTTCATCTGTTTTAATTTGTTTACATTTTTATTTGTTAACTTACTAAATGACTCTTTAAAGACATTCTCAAAACAACATTTTTTTACTAAAGATACAAAGCTTTTAGCAACCTGTGAATCTGCTTGACACACTCACCATTTAACAATACCTGTCTATCACCAGTATTTCTAACATATATTCTTTGCTATTAATACCTTCTGGGTATAACCAAACCATATAATGTGTTTCAGCTCAAACAGTTGCTCTTTTACCATTTAAGATCTGAAAAAAAAGGACATTCATGAAATGTGTGGCATTGGGTTTCCAAAGTAGCATCAGCCCTTGCCAGTAGACTCTTACTTTATCAAAATCACCACATTATGCACTTAGGAAGGTCATAATGGTCATACAGGTACAGGGGAAGGTCTGCATGAGATCAGCAGTTAAATTTGTGCCTGTCTGGTTCTATCTCTGCTCTCCTGGCTGTTAACTCTTTCTAGGTGTGCCTCAAGGTCACCATCATCATGGCTGAGAGACTTGAGAGAAAGTGTGGATATTGGGTGGGCAATGGGCTTGGCTATTCTTACCTTTCTTTTGTTAGTGGTAGTAATTATTCAAAGCAGCTGATCTGTGGTGGCTATCATTTGGTTCTATATCCCTCTGGATAGTACACCAACTTCAGAAAACAAATATGCTCCTTGCTGCAGGGTTAAAACTTACATTTTTGGAAGTGTTAGGTGGAATCAGAAGTTTGAATAGTAGGTGAAGTTACCTCACTCTGTGGTGTAGAGGGATGGACACCTGACTATGACCTATGTACTGGGGTTTGATTAGCAGCCCCAACACTGGAGGAGCTATGGTGGCAATAGGAGGAGTGAAGAGATGGGGCCTATTCACCACTCATGGGTGGAGTATGAAGGGTTGACTGTACTCAGGGGTACACTAGGCAGTGATTTTTCCTGGTGGGGATCTATCACTCAGTTCTTCTTGAGTGGGGTGTTACATGGCTGCTTGGAGGAATGCCCCTTGTAGATATGAGAGGATGACCTCCATGGTCAGACAATTATTTATCCCATCCCTGGTACTTCACCAGGTGCATGCTTGAAAGCAAAAATCTCAAACCATCCATGATGGCTGTCTAAATGATGGGCCCTCCTGTTTGACCTTCACCTCTAGTGATAAGGAATGAATCAGCTGATTAACCCGGCGGGGGGATATTGACTGAGAGACACCAGGTATAAGAGGAGTAAAAAATTATTAATCAAAGTATCGCTTTACCACTGTATCCATCAGTTGTAGAAGACTGAGGTATTAAACATAGAACAGTTCTTGTTATAAAGGTGATTTACTTAAATCGAAGTAAGTTGAGGTAGACCTTGCCAGTTCAGAAAATGAAAAGGTAGCTAAAAGTAGTAAATAAAATATTTTGTTTGGTAAAACAACTTCTGCCATAAAAATAATGTATTAGGTTAACAGCAATCATTGCAACAGTTATACAGAAAGGTGCTAACTTAAACCTGACACAGTCCCAGTTGTACCTTTTTAAATAGGACTTAAGTAACAGCCTTTTATGGAAATCAGACATTATAAATAAAATCTCTCCTTGCCAGAACCTTTGGATAGTAAACAGCTCCTTTAATCAGTGCCTTCTAGGCAAGCAACCATAATTCAGGGCACATAGGTAAAGTCTATGCAGCTCATGCCTTTTTGCCTAAATTGACCTAAATGTGTCTGGCACACAAACTGTATATAGTCTGCCACATCAATAATGTCTGTGCTACACAATTAAAATCTCTGGTACACAGAAATTTAAAAATCGTTAGTGATAAATTTTTGGCTGACTAAACCAAATGCCTCTTGATCATAACTCCTTTGCAATAAAAGCTGTTCTAGATCCCAGTCACCAGGGCTGCCACTGACAGTAACAAAACTCCAGATTAAGACAGGTATTCAATTACCTGTCATTATCTGGGACTCTAGACAATTCCCTTAAAGACATTGTAACCCCCCAGCACAGTTATAAAAAGTAAAACATTAATTTTTTTTTCTAATTACCGATATAGCTGCCCGTATTTGCGCGTGTGCGCGGGTGTGCCCATTTCTTAGCTGCAGTTAGCAATCTCGACACGGAAGAGCATAATAAGGAATATTTATGCAAATTATGCCAAATAGCAATAGCATAGTGGTAGAGCGTTCGCACAAAGAGGAGGCATTCACGGTTCGTGTCCCACCACTCCCCTTCCTATTTTATGTTCTAAATTAGTATATGAAATAATTCCTGACATATATGATTACAATTTTACTAAAAAGCATTGAAATGGCCTATGTATCAGTAAGCAAAATGTATAGTTATAAAAGAACCTGACATATAATTGCTCGCAGTTAAGCAGCACTTTACCCAGCGCAATATAGTTGCCCGTAGTTAAGCAGCACTTTACCCAGCGCAATATAGTTGCCCGTAGCTAAGCAACGCTTTACCTAGCGCAATGTAGTTGCCCATAGCTAAATAGCGCTTTACCCAGCGCAATCGGTTTGTGCGGAGGTGAGCGCCGCGCCAATCAGCACACCGTCGGGCAACGTGGAGCAACGTAGAGCAAAGTTGCCTAAACAAAGCCACACCCCCTAGCCTGTCTGGACAGTAGTAAAATAAAAAGCAATGACAAGGTTCGAACCCAGGATACTGTGCACCATAATTAAAGTACTGAACCACTAAGCCATGATGGCTTAGAATAAACAGCCACTGTTAACATACATATACTTATAATTGGTAGATTAACTATTGCTAAGCAGGTCTGCAGTCAGCCGAGAATTTTCAAAAACGGCCAATCACAAAAAAGTGTGGGAAATGCAGCATATTTAAGCCCCATAGGCGGGAATACTCACCATAACTGCTTGTAGCTCCCATCTGCAGTTAGAATGGCTGGTGCTGGAGAGGGTACACACTTTAGAGTGCAACGCTGGGGCATCGAGGAGTCGCAATACATGGTTTGGCTCCTTGTACACCATCATGAATCAAGACTCCTGCAGGGCCAGTTCCAAGGGACGGAGTACAAAGCAGTGGCTTTGAACTGGTTAGCTCATTACCTCACCAGTGTCACAGGGGTTCCTCGGACTGGTGAGCAGGTCCGTCACCACCATGCAGACCTGAAGAGATGGAAGCAGGACCTACTGAACCAATGGATACAGGAGGCCCGTGGGATGCAAGATGCCCCACAACTGAGTAGGTAGCCATGGAATGCAGTATGTAAGACATGCTAATTTATTCTATATAATGGATAGGTATGTCTCTATATTCCTTAATTTACTTCACAGCTGCAGGTATCCATGCTGCAAATCAGCAAGCCTATGCAGATAGGTTGCTAAGGCTTCAACACCAGGCAGGTTAGTAATTATTCTGCATGTATTGTTATATAAAATAGGTGAGAGAGTCTGAAAGAAAGTGTTGTAGCCCAATAATACAGCCATAAAATGCCCTGAATACTTCCTCTGCATGTACTGTTATATAAAATAAGTCAGAGAGCCAGAAAAAGAGTGTAGTAACCCATTAAGAAAGGTAAAATATGTCTGGAATAATATCTCTGCATGTACTGTCATATAAAATAAGTTAGCAAGCCTGAAAAAGAGTGTTCTAACCCATTAGTAATGGTATAATATGTCTTGAATATGTCTTCCATATGCACTGTAATATCAAATAAAGGAGAGAGCCTGTGGAAAAGTGTGTAATGTAATTAATAAAGGTATAAAACCTGGAGTGTGTCTGTGTCACTTACTTTGAAATGTTGGTGTACCCTTGCATTATACAAATAGTACTGTTTTAATAAGTGCTATTAACCCACAGTTGGCCAGTCCCATCTAAAGCAGTTGATGGAAGTGCCAGTAGCTGTGAAGCATATATACAGTCCTCAACAGTCAATTACTGGCTGGCATGCATAAGTAAATCTGGCACATGAGTAGCTTGTTAATTTGCTCCCCAGAAATGTGAGTGTGCTACATGAAATGTAGGGTTCTGTACAAATTTAACTGAAAATGTCATGTGAACACATCCAGATATATAGATAAAGAAATATAAATAAAATCAATAAATATGTAGCAGTAACATCTGCATCTTGGACAGTTAGTATGTCAGATATAGGTCAGGTATATCATGAACTAGCCAAACCCATTACACAACCTAATGCATGTTGGCAAGTGTAATAATACATGTAGGGGATATGCACCTGCAGTCAATAGGAATGTAGAGTAGACTAAAAGTATTTATAAGATGTTAATTGAGGTTTCTTTCTACACCCTACCGTATGTGCATACACAATGCAATTCCACACTTCAATGGGTATGTGTAAACTCAAAACATTTGTTGGGACATATGTCCTATTGTTCTATAAATATCTGCATTCACTTTGATGCATGTGCCCTGTTCAAACACCACAATCATGGTGGCCTGTTGCCACCAATCATCCCTGCATGCTGTTGGAATGTCCACTGTCATTCAATATATGCATGTGTTATGCTTGCCGTTCAGCTGTTGGAACCTTGGTGTGTTGGGTTAATGGGAATATTACTGCATGCTGTTACAACTAACTTGGAATGCTGTTGTTTATGTTGTAATTAAACACACCTAGTCACAGAACGTATGGGAAGGCCTGTCCCAGCGGACCCACCTGTCCCTCCTCAGCTGGCGCGTGCACCTGGCACCAGCATGTCCGGTGCCCAGCCCGGGCTCGCCTCCTCTGTTGGTCCTGTGCCACCTTCGGGTGGAAGCACTGCAGGGGATGGGGCTTGTCCCCCCCATGCAAACGTGGGTGGAGAAGGGCCACCTGTCACCCTTTGAAGGGTCTGGGCTGTAGTGCGTAGGGAGATCCAATGTTCAGTTGCTGATCCCCTACGCCAGCACGAGGCGAGAGTGGTGTGTCTCACGGGTGAGCCTGCCCATTCTATGCAGCCCCCAGCACAGCCACCCTTGGGGCTGTGAAGGTGCAGTGGTGACTGCCCATGGGTGGGGATCTCAGTTCCACTGTTACCATCTGTGGGCTCATGGGCTTGCGATTTCCAAACATCCGTCCCCGTCAATTGTGTTCACCCACCCCATGTGTCATACACCGCCCCTGTATGTGTCTTGTTTGTCTTGTCTGTTTACCTCCCCAACCTACCTCCCCAAATATACCTACTTCCTCTACCTCACTTTCCACTCTCACCTGAAAAAAAAAGGGCAATCTGTACCCACAAAAAAATTACGCCTCATACATAGCTGCCCATTTCGCACACATGTCCACCGGACATGTAAACTGATAATTACAATTGGCAGTACAACATACTTTGTTGTCCTCACCCGTCTCCCAGGGGTGGAAGGTTTCAAATTTCACTCCAAATTTATTGCATATGCACAGCTGTTGCTGGTAAAGAAATGGGCATCTATGGACCTTCCCTACATCCATCCTGCACATCCCGAACTTGTTTTCCTACTGTCTTTCCCTCTTTGTGCCCCCTTTTTCACCACTTTCCTATCTCCCCATTTTCTTTTCTTTCAAAGAAATTAGCACGGGGGTTAGTGGGAGTAAGCACTTTTAAGCAGTAGTAAGCAGGTTTAAGCAAGTGTGTGCATGTGTGCGCTTAGCTAAGCATCACTAAGTGTCACACAAACCCACGCAAACCTGCTTACAACTGCTTAAAAGTGACTTAGTCACTCTGCATGGCACGGACCTTGTTCTGCTCAGCAGCAAAATAAAATACCTCTGTCAGTCTCGAACCCCAGACATTGGGCACACTAGACTGCATGAAGTACCACTAAGCCACAGCAGATATACAATAACTTTGTGCTGAAATAAATATATCATGCATTACATTGAGTGAATGTAAAGGAAAAATAGGAAAGCCATAACACAAAGCTTGTTCTATGGATCTTTACCAGCAATTGTTCTGGAATTGCATTACATGAGTGTGATATGAGAAGCAGACATTCTAGCAGCAAATAATGTTACAGAGGCACTTTACAACCCCCACACATTATCATAGCAGGACAAACACTGGCATATCTGATTAGGGCAGAGGCCATACTTCCTAACTGTGCCTACTTTTCAGGGATTTCCCTGATTGTGAAACATATTTTAGCTGTGTCCCTCTGAATCCCTCTGAAAAGTACTGACGTCAGTCAGAAAGGTGGGGTATTACACAATGAATACTGACATTAATAACAGTAGACACCGCTTGTACTTCATAAAAGGAGTACTAATCCATATGCACTGCTTCACTCAAGTCTACACTTGCTGTCTCTATTATGTGTAAGGTGTACCTCACTTTTAACTACCTATCCCTGACTCCATGCAAAGATGTATCTGAGTGTTTCATAGGCCTGGCAGAGGCACAAACACACAGGCATATCAGCTATTCTGCTGTTACACACTCTGTAAATAGCTTTGGTAGGACTTCCACAAGCATACCCTTATTTAGGAGTACAATACAGAAATACTAAAGGATGTAGCCATGTACTGATAGCAACTGACTGTAACAATGCCATTTTACCAGTGCTGAAAACACCTGTGAGTTGCACAGACAAAAAATAACAGTGTAAAATCTGGCTACCATCTGGATAGGTTCACAGTTGGGAACTATGCAGACAGACCACTTGCCTTGATAAACTAACAGGTACACACCAATCCTTTAAGTCCAGTAAGATAACATTCACACAATAATACATAATGCTCTGTGTATGTCAACACCCCCACCACAATTTAAATATAATTGTGTGTTTAAGGTATACCAAGGATGTAGGTAGGCATATTCAGTACTAGAATTGCCCAGTTGTCCTGAGAACCCTGTGCTAATGTCAATAATAAAAAACACAACCCCTGCAGAAGTGAGTACATTAATATTCACAGTATAACAGTTCACAAACAGTTCATGTGCCAAAAGAATACTTCTCAATAACTACTTTTGTATGGCAGTTAATTATATGAGTAGAAAAGAAACTACATAGTCACATAAATGCTGTGTAAGTATTTGTAGGGGTGAGTTAAACTCTACACTGATAGCTCTGTACTAGAAGTGGCAACAGTCAGGTCTGTGTACAACATGTACAACACTGTCTACACCTCTAGCTTCAGATATAAGAAGTATACCAACCTTCTGACTTACACAACAGTGTCCACAGCAAACAAGCATGGGCCCCACTCTGGAAATCTGAAAGGGCTACGCCTACATACCTTAGTAATTTATAGCATTGGGTTGCCATGACAGTGAGTACTGCAATTACCACACAGGAGGATGTATGCATTTACCAAATGCTGGGCACCAATTGGTGCAGAGGGCATCACATGCACATGCGCAGATACCTATAAAAGCAGACTGTACTTGCTATCCCCACATACAATCATTACATTGCACGTGTCAGAGACTATAGAACTCCTGGAGAGTAGTGACAAAAAAATGAGTTAATAAAGAAATATTTAATTAAGTAAAAAATATATATACTTAATTACTAACTAAAAATATTAATTAAGAAAAAAAATACTTAATTAATAACCAAAAATAAAACTTAAGTAAAAAAAACCTTACTTAATAAAAAAAAAAAAAAAAAAAAAAAAAAAGTTGTCAAAGCATACACAGACGGACCTGAAAGTGACAAACAGGTAGGTAACAGATATGTAGTTACCGGTAAGTAGTAGATGTTTATGAATAGTACTGTACATACTCTGAAACATGCATATGTGGCAGCAGTAGGTATGTATGCACTGATGCCATGCATAACTACTGCCATGGACAAATGAGTGTGTAGCTGTGTGCAGTGGGACATAACTATGACATATGTAGCTCAGCATTATATGTCAAACATGTGATCATGTTATCTATGTTCTGTACAGTACTGCGTATAATGGCAGTTTGGGGGAGTAGTGCAAACACCTATATAACTTGGATGTGACAGAGTAAGACATGCATGATAGTCACATAATGTGTAGCTTAGCATTGGCCACTGCTGTACCAGGCTAGTATAGTAATGTAGCATTTGCAGCTATATATACTCCCTGTACTATTACTGTATGCACACATGTGACAACTGTCCATGTTGTAGCAAGGCCCAACAGGTCATCCATGAGGTGTACGGACTTACAACAGTGTGGACCTTGTGTGTGTATGGCACACACATATGGAGAGATATTTATGTGTCCAATATATTAGCATCTTAATATGTGCATAGAGCAAGGGACATACTGCAACTGTTTATGAAGGGTGGACATTTATATGTTGGTGCAGGTTGTTATGTGCATATTTATATGTAGGTTGTAGTGTGTGGCAAACAAGACAGCATACAGTGCTGGCATATGACATGTGGTGTTTAAACACTGTGGGTATGATTTGTTAGGTTTATAGTCTTCCAGACAGGGGGCCCTGCTAAAGATATATGGGCTGAGAATACCTTCCATGCATTCTCCACAAGACTGTGCAATATCATTACATAACTGTATCCCTCTCAAGCTTTGCATAATTGATATTCCCACCTTGAATGATGGACTGTATATGTGTCTATATGTATATCTATATGTACACCAATGGATGTTCATATGTACGCTCAAGCTCAATGTTGTAAACGTATTGCCATCCATTTTGTTAAAAACTCTGTACCCATGAACTGCCACATAGGTGGTAGTCTACTTAACACCAAAAGAGTGATAAGAGACTATGGGACACAGGTGGACAGTAGTGTCCCTTTTGATAATCACAGTGCCACACTAGTCATGTAAACTGTGTACGGTCCACATGTCATCAGAAAAGGTGCGTCATCCATGGAAAAAGAGGTCAGTGTTCCACTCTACCCATCAGTCATAACACCCATCATGGAGTACAATGGGCCTGTTGGTATGTACTTCAGAAGACATCTACAGCAACTGTAGATGCCAGACACATACCTCACAAAGAGTATTACCAGACTCCAACAGATGCCCTATGCAGACTGTCTTACAAAACCACAGCTACACTGTGTTGCATACCGCCTACCCAGAGGCAACCTCTGCCTAACATACAAAGCTATGCCAAACCCACAGTTGTTGGACATGCTCCATATAAAAAGATTAAAATCCATAATAGCGACACACTGTACTGATCTGAACCTTGTAACATCAAAAAGCAAAACATGCTGGAGTGGTACATTATCATCTCAGACACATACCATACTCTGGAACTAACTACCTATCATTAGCAAATGAAGGTCCTTATTAGCAGTTGTCATGAATAATCATGATGATTGGATGTGAGATAGGAAAAACAGCCCAGGAATCACCTCTGTGGCTCTGCATGACAGGGGCACATGAACCTAAATTACATGGATGTTGAAGGGCAGGGTACCATATGGCTAGGCTTACATAGGCCCTACGGATAATAGCCTATTAGCTACCTAGGACCGGATACACACACGCATGTACTTGTTGTATTACTTGCTATGTGAGGTTGACTGAGTGTGATGGTGAATGTGTAGGTGAATGTGTCACAGTTGTGTATATGTGTGATAGCCTAGTGGTAAACTCTTTATATCATGGTATGTAGTGTTGTAGCTCTGATCCCAGCAAAAGATATGTATGCTATTGCTAGGCATGAAAAGCAGTATGGCATATGGTGTGACGTAGTCCCATGGTGTTGACTGGAGTGTGCCATTGTAGGCTAAAGCAGTACATGTATGCTTATTGATTGTTAACACTAGTGAATACAAATCCCGTATGAACTGTAGTACTACCTGAAGCTGTAGGCCTAAACAGCACAGTATGGTGTATATCCACATTGCTTGGAAACACTGTTTTGTTTGTTACTTGTAGTCCTCACACATTACATACCTCAGGCATGAGGTTTTGTAGGTGCTGACACACAGTACTGTATGGTACCCAGGTAAAACTCATCTGGGTTGCCATACCTTTGTGTCTTGTAGGTATGTCTGATGTGTGTGCGGGTATGCCTGTAACATGGCCTTGGTGGTATGTGTGTCACAGGATATAAGTGCATATCTAGCAACATGTATATTGCAGTACAGCACTATGCCACCTATAGTGATGAATGTGCACATATGTTACTGAGGGGTTTGCTATCAACAAGTAGCGTGGTGTACTGGTAGTACTGTAACTGTACTTTACACTCATTTCAATGGATGACAAATGTCTGTATGCATTAGCTTCATATACACCTCCTGTGGCTAGGTGGTGCATTGTGTCACATACAGTGTGCCATGTACTGCCGTATAGTCTTACATACTGGTTTCACTTTGTTGCTGTGCAGAACATGGTTTGGTATATAGTATGTGCCAGGCACTGTCAGGCAGTTGTGGGCTGAGCAGTGATATGTGGTATTAAAAGTGTGTATCTGCTGACAGCCAATAGGTTGCTGTATATGGCATTTCATTGATGTCTGTACATTAGAATGTTAAGTGTGCCACATGACTTGCTCACAATTACTGTTTTATTTTCTTCCAGGGACATGTCTGACAATAGAAAGCCTGCGTATTCCCCTGAGGAGGAGGAAGTCATCCTAGGTGCCCTGATGCAACATCACAACCTGCTGTTCTCCAGAACCAGCCAGGACCAGCATGGGCACAATGCACTGTGGCAGGATGTTGTCCGTCGGGTGCATAACCGGACTTATGAGCAGGTACGCCATCACTGCAGTGATTTAACCAGACATGTCCGGCATCATGCCTCTGATGTCCACAGACAACAGCTTGCCACAGGTGGTGGTGCAGCAACACATCCACCCCTCACCAGAGTGGAAGAGCTGCTCCTCAGCGTGGTGGCTCCTGGCCAGCCAGTACAACAGACATGTGTTATCATGGAGGCTGGAGTCACCCAGCATGTCGACTCAGACCGTGCAGGTAACATGGCATATCTGTAAACTACTGTTAGCTCGATTGTTAGAACATGCATTTATCAGATGTGTACTGTGTATTCAGAAGATGTGGAGCCTGGTATCATGCAATACTGATAATTTGGAACATAATCTGTATGTCTGTGACTGTCACCTGTTGTACTACTGTAAAATTGCAAACACACAACAGCAATGCCATAGTTGTTGACACTGACAAACTGTCTCATATCCTTGTAGGTCCCTCTGGTGTGATAGCAAGACAGCAGACCCATGCTGTGAGTGTTCTACATTTAATATAGCATATAACATGTGCATGTCATAGAAGAGTTGTAGACCATATACACATGTAAAACACCTACACATAATGCATGCTCTGCATGTTCTCGGTGGGACTATGCACATCCCAGTAACATCAGTAGCTGCCTCAAACACATGCAATACACAGAACATCCCAACCAATTGTGGTACACTGTAGTGGACATTGTATAGGCAGAGTCAATACACATGCACACAACATGCACCACTTTGTCATATGCAAGTAAGTGTTAATATGATACACATGGTGTATGTAGACACCTGCTGTAAGGTCATACCCTAGTATCCCAAATGTCATCAACACAGCACACATACTATACCTGAGGGGTAGAGGCCTATCATGGGGCGGTGTGACACACTTCAACACACAACACATTCATGTTAGGCAATGCTCCCTATTGAACACCTTACATATCCATGTAACAACTGGCTTTGAAATGGTTAATGTCACCAAAGTGGTGCAGGTCAGGCACAGCAAGATAGCTGCCAGTGTGGCATACATTAGTGGCCTTGAGTGACCACATGATGCGGCCTGATGATGGCTCATGGTACTACACTACATCCAGTTACAGTAACTACAGTACTACACATAGCATTCATTGCTATACACCTGAAAGTTGTGTGCATCCAGCCATGGTATGTATATCTATGAGTGATGGTGCACAAGACATTGGAAAGTGTTTTAGACTTGCACAGCAATGTTGTGTCCATGTACACATTGTGTTCCAGGGCGAGGCCAATCATTGAACAACACACATGCATCAAAGACATGTATACTGTTATCAACAAGGACTGTCTACACTTGCACTGCATGCTGTTGAGCAACACACATCCTGCATGCTGACATGTGTGATAGGACTCTTTGGCTTGTGATACTGTACTGCACCATCAACCACTAATGAGTATGTTCCGTATTGCTGTTGGTGTGTGTGTCAACTTGAATGAGTAGTGTATTTGTGTGCATGTGTGAACGTGTGCACGTGTGCATGTGTTCATGTGTTCATGTGTGCATGTGTTCATGTGATCATGTGTGCATGTGTGCATGTGGCATGTGTGCATGTGTGTATGTGTTCATGTGTGCATGTGTGCATGTGTTCATGTGTGCATGTGTGCATGTGTGCATGTGTGCTAACATCCTGTACAGATTGTAAAGTGTGTTTCCTGTCTCCCTCTTACAGGTGCTGAGGTATTGTTGGATGAGTGCAACAGGAAACCTGAAGTCACTGCCACAAATAGTGGACATGATGATACAAGTGTTGTGGCACAGACAGGTTTGACAGGGTCTGTCGTTGGTCCGGCAATCGACAGTACACTGCTTTCCACCCCATCTATGTGCACATTCATACTGCCAATACATCCCTCAACACCAATGGCCTTAGCTGAGGAACAGCATACAGTAGGAATTGACTAGGATAGTGTGGTATCTATGGCACATGCAACCCCACACAGCAGCCATACCCAGACACCTGGAATGGTACCACATAGGCATATGTCCAGGGGTTCTCGTGGGAGCACTGCTGGTCGTAATGCTCCTGGCAGATGTGTCCCCACAGGTCTCACAACCTTAGGTATGTTCCAGGCTGTAATGCAGGCACAGGCACATATGGAACGGTACACCAGGCAGGAACTAAGGGCGCAGAGGGCTCATAACACCGCTATCAATGACAGTAACTGTGACCTTGCCAGGGCCATCCTTAATTACACAGAGGTCATTGATAGATGTTGGAGGGAGACACTAGATGTCCTCCGCAATGTAATGTCCATGTGCCAGGACAGTGCAGGACATTTGAGACATCAACGTGGATGTATGCCAGCAACATCATCAGCTGGCAGTCGTCGCAGATGACACATAAGTCCCAGCCACTCCCATAGTGGCAGTACCAGCCCCAGCAATGTTGGGGCTGGGCTGTCAATAGACCGTCCTAGATGACCACGTGCATGTGGCACTGGCCAGTCCCAGCAGGGACATGGGTCCAGTCGACATCCCTCTGCCTCTGATGATAGTACCCAGTCTGGCTTAGTACCCGATACTGTCTGTGGCACCCCTGCCAGGCACAGGTACTGTGTCCATGGCCGGAGACAGTGATCTGTACAGCCTGGCAGGTACAGTCTGTGGCTGTCCCACAACCTCCCGTATATGGCAGCCACAAAGTGGAACTGTGTGCATGCAGACACACACACACATAAACCAAACACCTAGGGCTAACACATACACACACACATTACATCAACACTGACCCATACTGTACTGTTGTCCCTCACACACACACACACACACACACACACACACACACACACACACACACACACACACACACACATACATTTCGATTGGATGGGTCATTGTCGGGCTCTGGCAAACCAATAACATACCCTGTGCATATGATGAAACTGTGCCACCTCCTGTCATCTGTGACATTGATGCAGGAACAGGCTAACATGATGCTGATGCACAGAGTGACCTAATAGCAGTGTAGCAATGTTAGCATGTTGTCAACAGTAAAGTATAATGATATCCTTGTAGGTATATCTGAGCAGGCATGATGCATTAAAGCTATGATTATCAATGTAGTATTGTTTACACCAGTGTTAATTCCAAAAATGTATTGTCTGCCCATGTGCCACTTGGCTGATGTGTGTGGTATTGGCAGCATGTGTTGGTGAGTGGACGGTATGTGTGTGATGTGTGCAGTACAGATTTGCAGGTGTACATTTGTGAACATGGTGGTGGTGCACTGTCTGCATGTACATGCATAGTGGACACATGGGAAGGGTGACATGCCCTGTATTACACAATGTTAACACTTCATATTTCCTATTGGTGGCCAGTATGCATTTTACTACACATATGTTACAACTTGGGTACACATGTGTGTATGACATGGTTTGACACTATGCTGTGGGTGATACTGTTAATATTGGTCATTGGTTTGCATTCTGGTAGTATACATAACCTCAACAGCCTGATTTTAACCAATCGTTAGATTATGTTTTGACAACTGACACACAGATGTAGGATACACAGTAACATTTGAATCCTTCTGCTACAATACTATACCACTAACCAGTGGTATTGACCGCCACCCATTCCTGGGACCACTCCTGTTTGGCATGTAGCCGTCCTAGGTACAAGCAAACACACTAGGGATATGTCCGTCCACATCTGGTAATGCATACAGTGGCCTACAATGCATTTTCTGGATGAGACACTTATCTTCCACAAGGGTACCATACAGACAGATACCTTTTGTCCAACCCATGCTGTAACACTATAAGCCAACTATAGCATAGTCATCCACATTTACTATACATAGTATCCTGACAGTACCACATTGGTAGTAGCCCACAACATGTAGCAGGAGTACCGATGTGTACATGCAGCCACATGTTATCTCATCTGTCCTTTGGTATTCACATTTCCAAAGGTATGCTGATGTCCTTCAGTGTATCACATAAGCAATAAGGGGTCTGTATGCATATCCATGGAGTTGTTGTACACCTATAATGAATGCCCATTATTGACAGACTGTGTTGTGTTTGAACATTTCTGAAATATACCCCAGGCATGAACCCGCACACTATTCTATAGAAACTGTCATGGGTGTGTGTGACACAGATGACCTAGGCCACAGATCACTACAGTGGCTGGCCTTGTCACATACATGCATATGTGACCTAAGGTCTGAGAAGCAGCAGCAGCACAAACTGTCAATGGTAACAGATGTATTCATGTAGAAAGCAGGCTTCACACCTATGAACTAATTGAGGTCACATGTACATATATGTATTTGCCACACAGTTACCAATTGAGGTCACATGTACATATATGGATTTGCCACACAGATACCTGAAGTGTGCAATGCACATACTGCTGTTTTACTGATATGTCTTACAATAGTAAAAGCAAAATCCACAACACATTAACCAACAGTATCACACACACACACACACACACTCAGCAATTGCAGGATTCAAATCTCTACCTAACTATGTTATGATACTAGAGAGATAAGCATTAACACAACACGCTATATGCTTTACTTGGAGTTTGCATTTCCACTGCTTTATATGTGGGATACTGACATCATCAGACTTGCCAAAGGAAAATTTACCTCTTTTAACTCATTCACTCTGGAGCAGCTCTTTTGAGTGTGCACCTTTAACCCCTAGTGGGTGTGGCTTAAGCCTGTAAGCACCCCAGCACTACCAGGTTATACTTCATATCACGCTTTTCGGCCACAAGACTCGGACCGACCAACAAAATAGGGGAGTATCCATATACATCACATATACACACACCTTCAGGTTAGTAGCACTGCACGAAGCATCTGAGACCATACATGTGCAACTAGCAGTGGGCAAAACTGCCTTTCAGTTTGTAGCCTGCTACAGACCACCCTTCTAAACTCAGGAACCCCACTCAGCTTTCCTGGGAACACTGGAGAATATGAAGGTCTCTCCAAACACCATTATATTGGGCGACTTCAACTACCCAAACATAGACTGGGAATACTACTCAAGCCCCAACACCCTTGCCCAATGGTTGCTAGAATTTATAAACTCAAATGCTATGGCACAACTGGTCACCACACCCACAAGAGGGGAAAACATATTGGACCTAATCATCACCAACATGGGGACTCTATGTTCCACACCAGAGGTATACCTCTCATTGGTAAGGTCAGACCATACATTTAACTCACTGGCCATCCATATCCCATCCCTACACCCATCCTAGGTAATCTTGGTGAAGAACTTCTCAAAAGCAAATGTCACACTTCTCCAAACTGAGGTGGTATCCTTCAAAGACCCAGGGACAGTGGTAAATACGGCTCAGACCGCTGAATCCTTTACAAACGCATTCTATGGACACCTACTGGAATGCATGGATCATGCTATCCCAAATAACAACAGGGCTCACTCCTCCAAAGGCAGGGGACCTGTCTTGTGGACCCCAGCCATAAATAAGCTATACAATGAAAGAAGGAGGCTACTACATGATAGAGCACAATCCCAAAAAGGGAAGGCATCTTTGATCAGTATTAGCAAGAAGCTACGATCACTCATGAATTCATCTAAGGCCCGCTTCGAATGGAAAATTGCACCAGACACTAAGGACAATCACATGGCCTTCTTTAGTTATGTCAGGAACCTGGGTGGCAACTCCCAGATATGCTGTGAGTTACTGCAAAATGACAAGACATACATTGAACCCACAGACATCGCCAACATTCTGGCAAACAGGTTCAGTGCAAATGTCTCCCCCCCATCCCCCCTAAAGAGCAAATGTCCATCCCAACAGAGTGTAGCCTCCCTGACATCACAGATGATCAGGTGAGAGCTGCCCTCTCCAAAGCAGACAACACAGCATCAATGGGATCGGACGGTGTCCTGGCCTGTGTCTTACACGAGCTTCATGACGAACGTAACCCTCACATTAAGTCACTGTTCAATATCAGACTTACTACAGGATATGTACCCGAGGAATGGCGTACAGCAACAGTGGTCCCGCTCCACAAAGGTGTTGCCAGAATGGACCCTGGACACTATCACCCTATAAGCCTAAGAAGACTGGTCTGCAAAGCTATGGAGCGTATCATCATGGAACTCATACACAAAGACATCATGAACCTAGAGGCACTGGATCCTACCCAATTCGGCTTTGTTGTGGGCAGATCTTGCCTCTTGAACCTGGTTGACTTCTTTAAACAGTTACCAGGTCAATAGACGTAGGAAAGGTAGTCCACAACAGCATACCTGGACCTCACAAAACCCTTCTGCACAATACCCCACTCAGGCATCATACATAAGCTCACCAGCTTCGACATCGACACATATGTCACAAGATGGATTGCTAAATGGATCAGGGATAGCACCCACAGTATTGCAGGTGCCATGTCTGACTCTACACCAGTTACATTTGGCATCCCACAAGGCTCAGTCCTGGGACCTCTCTTGTTCAGTATATATTTCTCTGATGTACAGTCTAACTCAGGAGGAATATGGCTGACCATGTTCGCAGATGACTGCAAACTGGGTGCCATAATCAACTCTCCAGCTGGCACAAGCATCCTCCAAAAGGGTCTCACAGAGATGGATAATTGGTGCCAGAGCCATGGCCTAATGTTAAATGCCAGTAGATGCATAGTCATCCCCTTTGGGAATAACAACGTGCCCACACATTATCACATAGGTGGTAATCCATTAAGTATGGTAGGAGTTATTAGGGATTTGGGGACATGAGTAGTTAGTAATCTCGCCTTTGAGAATCACATTGCCATAGTGGTTAGACAGACCTTCTATATAGCCCACCTTATCACAAAAGGTTTCACATCTAGATCAAGTGAGGTCATTGTGCCCCTATACTCATCAGGCCCATGATTGGATACAATGCCCCATTTGGGATGTACCTTACCCGACACCTGCAGCAACTGTAAATGCCACAAAAGTACCTCACCAAGTAGATCTAGGGACTCACACAGATGCCGTGCGCAGTTCGGCTAAAGTAAATCCAGCTCTACTCAGTCGCTTACAGCCTACTCAGATGTGATCTGTGCCTGTTGTTTAAAGCCATGTCCAACCCAGAATTAATGGACATGCTCCACCTCAGGATATCCAAATCCCTTAGAGCTACATGCTCCAGGGACGTAAACCTCAGCACAGATATTAGTAGGACATGCTGGTGGGACAGATTCTTATCCCAGAGGCTCCCCTCACTCTGGAATGAGATCCCAGTCCTGCATAGGCAGAGCCCCCCACTGACAACCTACAGGAGACATCTTGACGAGTGGATGGGTGATTGTATGTTTACCCCTGGGATCTCTTCTGGGTCCCTGCTAGGCAGAGGCACAATAAACTAAATATAAAAGGCCTATCTTGTGTGACCAACCATTCACAGGCACAGTCTTCTAATCTAACAGAGGTGTGAAAGCCAAACACACTCTGGCTAGGCTTATAAATGCCCTAGGGCAGATAGCCTAGTATCAACCTATGAACCTATGATAATGTTCGGGATGCACATTGTTTATTGATGATACTGATTGCATGTTTTTTATCTTCTTTGCTTTCCCACTTTCTATGAACAATCTAAGTATCTGCAGAACATATTTGATTATGACAGGGTTCCACTATATTATATATGTGTCTGTTGTCATATAACTGTGTGCACAAGGTGGATTGGTGAATAGTGAGAGGTTCCTGGGTTAACACATGCAACTGCCGGATATGTGTGGCCCACTGTTGTACTCAGACATGGCCTAAGTGTGTGAGCAGGCCCAGTGTGACCTTTCAGTATGTTGCTGTCTGAGGTCCACTACATTTGTTGATGTGTGTGAACATGACCAATATTAACATTTATACTATATGTGTGTTGAAAATCAGGTTCTATTCTTACTGCAGGGCTCACCTTTGTGTCATAATTTGACAGGGATTATGCTGTGCCTGCAGGGTTTCCATGAGATACTTTGCATAGACTTATCAACATTTCTTCATACAGGCTGACCATTGACATGCTGCCATGGTTTAGTGGTTCAGTACTATGACGATAGTGCACAGTATTCTAGGTTCAAGGCCTGTCACTGCTTTATATTTTCATACTGAGCAGACCAGACTACTTAAAGGTCAGTAGAGCAAATAGGAGCATGTTGGCTTTTGTTCAGCTATGCCCAACTTAGACCAAGTTTGTCCAACATTGCTCAACGTTAACCAACATTGCTGAACGTTGCCCAATATTTCTCAACATTGACCACAGTTGTGCTAGTTTGTGTGTGCAATTTTGTTTACATATACTAAATGGTGGTAAAAGCTGTTTAGCACTGCTTTATATTGCTTAACACATGGCAATCATGCCTTAGGTGGTGCTGCAGGGCTGCCTATGTCGGATGCTCATACTGCACTCCGTATACATGTTTGAAAACAGGTAGCGTCAAGTTAGGCATCCCTTTTACTATATGTGCATGTCAGAGAGAGGTATAATTTCTAGGGTTCCTACTGAGCCAGTGTATGTGCTATGCATTGCCTCTTTGCCAAGGCCAAAGCACACTGGGCATGCCTCCTTCTGCCTACTGGGGCAGGCTTAGGTTGTTCCTCCTCTGAGTCACGCTCTGCCTGTAAAGGCCTTGGCAATGGTGGGGGGCTGTTTGGCCCAGGCCTATGCTGCTCCTGCTGCAGCTGTTTTTGCAGGATCATATTATGTAGCATAGCACATACCATGACAATTTGAGTACATGTAGTTGGTGAGTACTGCAAGGCTCCACCAGATGTGTCCAGGCACCGGAACCGTGACTTGAGCAGCCCAAACACATGCTCGATTACATTTCGTGTTTGTGCGTGTGCCTCATTATGGCGTTCCTGTTTAGGTGTGTGTGCGTTTCTGATGGGTGTCATCAGCCACGGCTCCAGTGCATATCCAGCTTCCCCCACTAGGTGACCATGAGGGATGTCTCCATTGCCAAATGTCTGGTACAGCTGTGTCAGATGCCAGATATGGGAATCATGGTAGCTTCCAGGGCAGCTAGCAGACACATTCAGTATTATGCCCTGGGCATCACACACGACCTGGCAGTTGATGGAGGGGAAGCCATTGCGGTTAAAGTAGACCCTACCCCGCTCACCAGCTGGTGCTTTGATGCATATGTGCATGCAGTCTATTGCACCCACTACCTCAGGGTATTCTACTATTTGCTGGAAGAGATGTATATTGATGGCCAATACCTCACGGGAATTGGGGAAATATACATGATCACCGACATGTGCTGACATGGCATCCAGGAACTGGTGCAGTACCCTGGATGCTGATATCTGTGATATCCCCATCATATCACAAGTTGGTCTCTGGAAGGTACCTGTTGCTAATATTCTTAGGCCAACACATACCTTGGTTTCCACTGGGATGGGTTCCCCTCTGTTGGTTCTGTGTGTGAGGCATGGCCTGCACAGCTCAACAATTTGCTGTATGAGTTCTCTGTCTACTCTATAGCACTCCACTATCTCCAGCTCTTGTAGCCCCTGATAGGTTACCCTGGGCCTGTACACTCTTCTCCATCTCCTCACTGTGGGTTGTTCAGTAGCATTTGCATTGTCACCACCCTCAGCATGTTGTATATGTCGCCTTATAACAGCAATGGCAGCCCCTAACATTTCTTTGTGTCAGTAAAGCTTTTTCAGTTTTCACTTATATTAGCTTACTGCAGTGTTGCAGTGTCTCTGAGAAAAACATAGTGGAATGTTTGCAGAGTTTTAAGTGCTGGGCTGGGCCGGGCTAGTGTACTGCCTGTGTAATTGCCTGATTCTGATTGTTTTCACCTGCTAGCTCTGCTTATACTCCCTGGTTAACTTCCTACTATTTGTTGTGCTTCCTTTTCCCTTTCTGTTTCCTCAGGGGGGCAGCGCCGCACACACAAGCGCAAACTCGCTCACACCAGCTTACACGCACGCACGCATGCTTACACGGACTAAAACTTGCTTATTCTTGCTAAAACACGTGCACACAGGTGCAAATGTGCTTACACAACTTTAAACAACCTTAGACATGCTTACTCCGGCTTAAACGCACGCACACTGGCGCACACACATGCACACAGTCTTACTCGGATGTACGGGCGCGCATCCACACGCAAACATGTTGCAAGCACTTCTACAAGAAACTTTAGTGTTATCTATGGCATACACCTTCAATTTATTGCCTTTAGCTAGGGTACCTGTTGACACACCTCTTCCAGTAATGAGTAACTGACAGCAAACACATGCCACTCTGCTCCAATGAGCTTCACTTCTTTCATACATACCCCCTTATGATGTCACCTATCTTCTACTCTGATACTCCCCTTATCCTACTCCTACAGTCAACTGACTGTGCTCATTTGCTATGTAAACTTGGGATTCACTTTCCTTACCCTCATTTGCATAGGATTGCCTATTAATGCTTGGTTACATCTCTTAGACTGAGCTTCCCCCCTTAGCAACCTCTACTCG
This sequence comes from Protopterus annectens, assembly GCF_019279795.1. Lineage (NCBI taxonomy): Eukaryota > Metazoa > Chordata > Ceratodontiformes > Protopteridae > Protopterus > Protopterus annectens. The sequence goes on from NC_056744.1 coordinate 1,200,542,310, forward strand.
GTAGCCATGTTGTCTTCGGCCTGCCATTCCCTTGCATTGTAAATTAAGAATTACAATAAAATCCACATTTGTGGATTTTAATTATTGGTTTTCTGGTTTTTAGAGTGCAGCACGTTTGCACAGTGCTGCGCTACACTTAAACTTTGGAGATCGGTATAAAAAAAATTATTTTATTTTTATTTTGCATCGATGAACATTGCTAATGGCCATATTTGTGGCCATTGGCATGCTTTCTCAACTGGATGCATCCTTTTTTTGGAGCTGTCATGGCTCCGTTTTACTATTTGCAGAACTGTATTCAGTTGTCAATGGAGTGCATTTCTGCAAATAACACTACTCTTACTCGGACAGGTTCGGGTTTCCTGGATCACAAATTTTGCTCATTTGCATAGCTTTTGCCTACAATTGAGGTAATTTGCATATCTTAGCCCTGTCTGTGTAAGAGTCGTTTAGGAGCTCTGTTGCATGCCCCTACCGGCTGTTCCTGGATCGCTCGGAGGACATGTTGGCTGCATGGAGTCTTACTCTACTCTTAGACTCCGTGCAAGCCTTCGTGAATCCAGCCCAATCTCAATTGCACCCTTTTGCCCAGACAACATTTATTGTCTGTCCTTATTCACGCGTCCAGGCAGGAACCTCACATGCTGTCTCCGCAAATGAAACTCTTAACTCAGGACAGTGGAGCCCTGATGCACCCCAACCTAGATACATCTCAGCTCACTGTCCAGATGATTTAGCTCCCTTGCTGTTCAGGCATTAGTATACTGAGGATGTACTAACAGGCTGAAATAGGCCATGAATACTGCCACTGATTTTTGTCTGGTACCAAAGGAGGGAGAGATTAGGGCTTTAACATAACGCATGCCACAATACTTAATTGACCTGTTCAATCTGAGCCTGTCATATGTCTCTATACAGCCAAATCTCTTAGTCATTTTCATAGGTTCATAGGTTCATAGGTAGGTACTAGGCTATCGGCCCAAGAGCCTACGTAAGCCTAGCCAACAAGGTTCCCTGGTTTATGCCACCCAAGAAAGTTATTTTCCTGTGCCACTGTTAAGCAGAGACACAGAAGTGATCCCGGGGTTTATTTTCTATTTCCCATCCACTCATCAAGATTTTTCTTGAAGAGTGCTAATAAAGAACTTTGCTTGACATAGATGGGTAGCCTGTTCCAGAGTATGGGAAGTCTCTGGGACAGGAATCTATCCCCCCAGCATGTCCTGTTTATTCTGGTGACAAGGTTTAAGTCCCTAGAGCGTGTAGCTCGGAGGGATTGGAATTTCATTAGGTGTAGCATGTTCAACAGCTCTGGGTTTGACATAGCTTTATATGTTAGGCAGAGATCACCTCGGAGTAGGTGATACGCTACGGAGTAAAGCTGGAGTTTTTTGAGGCAGTCAGTATAGGGCATTAGTTTGAGGCCAGTAATCCTCTTTGTGAGGTACTTCTGTGGCCTTTCCAGCTGCTGCAGATGTCTTGTGAAGTACATTCCAAAAGGGGCGTTGTACTCTATAATGGGTCTAATGAGTGTCAAATAGAGGGGAACAATGACCTTTTTTTTTCCTGGATGAGAACCCTTTTATGATGAGGTGTGCCATGTAGAAGGACTTCCTGACTACTGTGGCGATATGACTATCAAAGGAGAGACTACCGTCCACCTGGGTCCCAAGGTCTCTTATCACACATTTGATGTTAAGTAGATTGCTGCCTATGTGGTAGTTCATGGGTACAGAGCTTTTACCAAAGGGGATGACACTGCACTTTTTGGCATTGAGCTTGAAGCCATGGCTCTGACACCAGGCATCTGTCTCAGCGAGGCCCTTCTGTAGGATGTTCACATCATTTGGGGACTTGACTATGGCTCATAGTTTGCAGTCATCTGCGAACTTCATTAGCCAGATGCCTTCTGTGTTAGCCTGTACTTCAGAGAAGTAGATACCAAACAGGAGAGGTCCCAGGATGGAACCCTGTGGTACTCCACTTGTCACTGCTTCGAGGTCAGATTTGGACTCTGCAACGTTTACAGTGTGGGTTCTGTCAGTGAGCCATTTGGCAACCCATCTTGTGACATAGGGATTTATACCTAGTTAATGTGTTTAGCTATAATTCCAGAATGGGAGATGGTGTCAAAAGCCTTGGCAAGGTCAAGATAGGCTGTGTGAACCACCTTATCCTCATCTACAGCTTTGTTGATTGCCTCAAAGAAGTCGATCAGGTTCAGGAGGCATGATCTGCCTTTCACAAACCTGAACTGGGTGGGATCCAGAGTTTGGAGGTTACCAATGTCTTTGTTTATGAGTTCCATGATGATATGTTCCATGGCCTTGCAGACCAGGCTCGTCAGGCTAATAGGTCGATAGTTCCCAGGATTAGTGGTGGCTTCCCCTTTGTGGAGTGGGATAACTGTTGCCGTGCGCCATTCACTGGGAACAAAGCCTGATGTGAGGCTATTATTGAACATGGTGCTTAAGTGGGGAGCCAGTTTGTTCTGAAGTTCATGTAAAACGCAGCCTGGGATGTTGTCCAGGCCCATGGATGCTGTGTTTTTGGCTTTAGAGAGTGCAGCTTTTACCTGCGTAGTTGTGATTACAGGGACTCTGCATTCTTCCTGTATAGATATGGGCCCTTTAGGGGGTGAGGGGGGGGGAGTAAAGTTAGCAATGAACCGATCTGTCAGGATGTTGGCAATATCAGTTGGTTCTGTAATTTTCGTGCCTTTGTGCTGGAACTCAGAGCAGATCTGGGTGTTGCCATCGAGATTCTTGATATATCTATAGAATGCTTTGTGGTTGCCCTTAGAATTAGTGGCAATTTTGTTTTTGTCGCTAGCTTTGGACAATCTTATAAGGGATCTCAGCTTCTTACTGAGGCTGACTAGTGAGCTCCTTCACTCATGGGATTTTACTCTCTTTTGCAACAGTTTTTTCCTTCTGTTGTACAGTTTGTTTATGGCAGGGGACCACCAAATTGGCTTCCTTTTTTGGAGGATAGCGTCTTGGTTCTTTTTGGGATAGCACGATCCATGCACTCATGTAAGTGCTTATAGAGTGCATTTGTGTAGGATTCAGCAATTGTAACTGTATTGTCCATCTGCATGGGTGTCATGAAGTTCACCACTTCTGTCTTAAGAAGCATGAAGTTGGCTTTGGAGAAATTTTTTACCATGGTTTCCTTAATGGGGGGTGGGGCGGGATGTAGATATCAAGGGTGATTAGCTTATGGTCGGATCGGACCAATGATGAGTTGACTTCAGGTATGGAACACTGGTCACTCATGTTGGTAATGACTAGGTCTAGGATATTGTTGCCCCTGGTGGGGTGTGGATAAGTTGATCCAGGGCATTGGAGTTTATGAATTCCAAAAAGCGTTGAGCTAAGGAGTTGGTACACGAGTAGTTTTCCCAGTTAATGGTGGGGTAGTTGAAGTCCCTCATTATTAGGGTGTTTGGTTGAACCCTAATATTTTCCAGTAAATCAAGAAAAGAGGAGTGGGAATCTTCGGTCATGGTGGGGGATCTGTAGCAAGCTACAATTTGGATTGCACTTTTGCCCAGAGTTAGTTGCACTTGGATAACCTCGGATGCATTATGCTGAGCAACTAGCCTGGAGGTGCGGCTATCCTTAATGAATATGGACACATCTCCGCCTTTGGTGTTTCGGTCCAGGTTACATGGCTGAAAAGTGTGATATGAGTTATAGCCTGGTAGTTCAGGGGTGCTCTCTGGAGCCTTGAACCAGGTCTCAGTCTCTGCACAGATATCGATGTTTTCCATTTTAAGGAGTGCCTTGAGTGAGTGCATTTTGAGATTTAGACTTCTAGCATTGAGTAGCATTACCATCAGTTTTTGCCTTATTTTAGCCTACATACCTATAGAACTCCCTTTAGCATTCCCACAAGCCTGTTAAACATTTGCCAAGGGAGCCCTTCAGCTGAAACTCCCCAGAAAAGCTACTGCCCCTCTATGAGACTTGAAATATGTACTGAAAAAGCTGGCGTGGTCTGTTTTAAACCTGCTACTTCAGCCCTCCTCTAATATCTAACTTGGAAAATGTCTTTTAACCAGCTACCACCTCAGCTAAGAGGATTTCAGAATTATAGGCCTTCATTGGCAGGCAACACCCACAAGCTATATCATCTCCAATGATTTCCTAAAGAAATTCACCACTGTCCCTTCCTCCCTTCCCACCAAAGCCTACATCACAAGCTCTCCTATTAATTCCAATAACCCCATTAGTGACTCACTGTAACATCCATTTGGCATAATGGTTAAGGTCTTTGCTTCCCATGCACAAAGCACAAAGTTCGATTCTAACCTCTGACAAATACCTATTTGGAGTTTGCATACTGTCCCTGTGGCTGTGTGGTTTCTCCCACCTTCGAAAAACATGCTGAGTGCTTCCATTTCAAACCCACATAAGAATGGAGCTCTGGGCAGCAGCACAAACTCTAGATGGAGCTCTATAGGGGGAAGAGTTGTATAGACCAATTGCTTTGTGTATCTACTGTGGTGGGCAGTAGCTTCAAGACAGGAGAACATGGATCAGAGAATGCAAGCCATAGCAGGGCTAGCCACTTGACCATGTAAAAATATGGTTCTAGGTAATTTAGTCATGTTGACTAATGTTGCCAAAATGGGCGTGGTTGATACAATGGCACTGAAAGGGTTGAGGATGTGGCTTACTCTAACCTACGCTAGGGACTCGTGCTAATGGTGGGAAGGGTGTATGAGCCCTACTAGCCCCTATGTGTCTGCCATATTAAACTCAGCAGCCATGGGCCAGTAAGTTACTGGCTGGCAGGTGTCCAGTTGCCCAGATTGGGTTACCTAAGATAGCTCTGTTGAGTGAAAGCTGGACCTAAAACCAATTAAAATGCCAAGATGGAAGTGCAGTGCAAAGCTACCTGTCTTGGGATACAGAGTGTACTACTCAGGAGAGGGACAGGTGTGAGAATTGTGGTGAGAGAGAGGCTTCGGAAGATGGTGAGGAATGTCATCAGAATTAGTGACAGACTCATGGCAGTCAGACTCCAGTGTAATGATAGAGTATTATTCATAATCTCTGCCTGTGCCCCACAGTAGGGTTGCAATAGTGAGGAAAAGAGTGCATTTAGACAGCAGTTGCAGGACATACAAGATAAAGCAGGACAACACGTGTTGATAATGGGTGTCCTGAATGGACATATTGCAACAGACAGAACAAGATATGAGGAAAGCCTGGGTCCACATGGGTGGAGCAACAGGAATAAAGAAGGAGAAGCCATTCTCTGGCAAACAGCTTGATAGCAGCCAATATATAGTTCAGAGAGAGACAGAGTCACAAGACCACATACAAAAATGGCTAAATTGCAACTCAGGTAGACTATCTCTTAGTAAGGAAAGGACCCTGGGGTAGAATCAATGATTGCAAAGTCAGACTCAGTGAAACAGTTGGCCCACAGCATAAACCAGTGGTTGCCACAATCAGCTACAGGCAGCTGTCACAAAAGGCTCTAAAGTCAACAGAGAGCAGGCAGAAGACGAGGACGTTGACTGGAGAGACAGCACAACAGTTCAAGAAGTTACTCAGGGCTCTAGCACCTAAAGAAGAAGAAATAATAGGTAGAGTTGAAAAAGAATGGCAGCACCTCAAAACAGCATGTGTAAGGGCTACAACCGATATTCAGTAGAACCAGGTATGGAAATAAGATACATAAAGAAAGCTGGTAGTCGAATGCAGAAGTCCAGGAAGTCATCAAAAGAAAGAAGGAGTGCAGGAAAAAGTGGGAGACAGAAAAGATGGACAAGCCTAAGAATGCTGGTTGGCTAACAAAGAGGCTAAGAGAGGAGTTGCAATAGCAAAGAACAAGGCATCAGAGGCACTTTACCAACTTCTGGTACCCTACAGAAGCTGTAATGCCCCAGACACAGCCTATGGTCAGAAAAGAGGAGGAGTGTACCCTCTAACAAGTAAAAACAGCACTAAGGAAAATGAAGTCAGGGAAAGCAGCAGAATCAGAGGAGGTCACAACAGATATGATTTTTGTTTCTGGCAGCAATCTTGTCTTGGTAGGGGCATATCTCTCTGTTAGTGAGAGTAGCAGGGCTGCCTGGACCTTGTCTGGCATAAGCTGGTAAAGAAAGCAGGGACGAGCAGGATTGGCTAGATTTCTGTGTTACTAGAATCTTCTATTTTTTTGTGGTATTTAAACCCCACATTTGAGCTGGTTTGGGCTTGTTTGCACATCGCACACCACTCCTGCACTGTTTTTAACCCATTGCAAGGTATTCCAGCTACAAATTTTCCCTTAGTATCAGTTGTATGATCACCTAGCAGTACCCCTCTTAGACCTTCCACCCTTTACTCCCTTAGCTCTCTCTGGCCTCTCTCTCCCTCAGATTTTGACAAATATAGATGGACAATTCCCTATGGTTTCTCCTGCCAGTCTGGTTGATATGGGCATCCTGAGACAGTGCAGCAGCTGCCTCATGTATATGGACAACCCTCTATTACTACCACCTAGGAACACAATTTGTGAGAAATACAATTACATTCAGAACCTAGGGTCTATGCTCTCTCCCCCACAAGGCAGTATATCTGGCACTGAGAAGGTTGTCAACACAAACACCACACCTCAAACACCACCCACACCTACACAACACATAGCCACATATGCGGAGGTCCTCAACAAAAACATACCCAAACAAAAGAGACCTCCAAGGCAAAAACACACTGAACTCGACTGCCCACCACACCACACATAGTCCACACACCTGTGTCTCACAACCACTGAGGCCTAAACATAAACCCAACATATTAGTCATAGGAGATTCCATTGTGAGATCCTCATCATGCTGGATAAGGGGAAAGTCACGCTTAGTTGCTTGTCAGGTGCCAGAATCTGTCATATCACCCATGCACTCACGTCTCATACAACAGGTACTGTTATGACTCTGTCATAGTCCATGTTGGCATGAATAACTTAAGATGCACCTCCCTGACTATATGAAGAGAGACATGATTGAGCTCACTGAATATGTGTCCCAGGCAGGTATGTTCCTAGTCTTAAGCAGCATTCTACCGTCACCCAGAATCATTCCTCAATACAAACAGAAAATGACTGACTTTAACAATTGGCTTAGTTTCTGGTATTATTCCAAGGGGATCCAGTACCTGACAGCCTGGGAAGACAAGATCAACAGACCACAATGCTTTGCTAGAGATGGTCTGCATCTGTCTCCCTTGGTCTTCAGGCTTCTGGCAAAGGCTCCATGAGGTCAAAACTGCCAACATGAAAATTTCATCAAAACACAAATTAAAGGTCATGCTGCTAAGCGCTTGGAGTCTAAACATGAAACTGCACTCATTGTAAGCATTCTTAACCCTGGAAGATGCTGACATTTATGCAGTCACAGAAACCTGTTTCAGAGCTGCAAAGAGCACCCTCAGCCATACCAGGTTATTCATCCTATCATACATTCAAACCCCAAACTGTGGGCATCAAAGCAAAATGAGGTGGAGTTGCAATATATATTAAAGACATAGACGCTTCCAGGCTGGTCAAACAGTATGACACACTGGAGACACTCCAGGTGCAGTTAACCATAGACAGGACCCCTATTCAAATCATAGCTAGCTACAGGCCCCCAATTTGACTCAAGATGCTCACTCCACCTATTTGAACTTCTTCCAATCTATCAAGATTCAACCCTTTACCCTGATCCTGAGCGACTTTAACTATCCAACCATAGATTGGAATATCACAAATGCCCAGAGATTCCTTGATTTTGTCAATGCAAATGCCTTGGACCAGCTGGTTGACACCCCCACAAGAGGTGATAATATCTTGGACTTGGTATTAACCAAACTTGAGTAACCACTGCAGAATCCCTACAGTGTCATCCTCCCTGGTAGGATCTGACCACAAAGAGGTCACTTTCAAAGTCATCATCTCCCCTGACCCCCCCCCCCAGCTGGGGTCAAACTAAAAACTTTTCCAAAGTTGATTACAACCTCCTGAAAGAAGGTATAAACAGCTTTACAGCCCCGTCCTCCTCCATAGGAACTGGCATATATGTCCAAACCTACAACAAAGTACTATACGAGCATTTATATAGCTGCATGAAATCCGGATTATCCGATAGGACAAAATCCTCCTCCTCAAGGAAGAGTAAACCTGTCTGGTGGCAGTGGTGAACATCTGCAATAAATAAACTCTGTAATAAAAAGAAAAAAAAATTGCTGTCCGGGACCAAGAAGGAGCAGGCGCCTAATTGGAAGCAATCTCTCCTTAGCCTGAACAAGCAATTAAGAACATTAGTGAAATCCTCCAAAGCAAACTTCATGCCCAAACTGGCCACATCTATTAAAGACACTCATAAGGCCTTCTTCACATATGTCCGCAATCTCAAAGGAAGCACTCAGATCTGCTCAGAACTGCATGGTTTGAAAACAGTGCAGGACCAAAGGCATTCTGCCTCTGCCAGTGGCCAGATGCATTTTCAATTAATGTGAGTTTCAACACATTTTCTGTGAATGTGACTTTCAAGGGGAGAGAAGTTACTGTTGTTCATGGTAAATCTGTTTTCAATGTGAGACTTTTGTTTTATTTAGCAAATGGACTTAATTTTTTGCTCTAAAAATCTGAAATAAAAGTTTTAAATTAAATCTAAATCTCTTTAATCATTTTACACGAAAAGAAGAAAATAGTATGTGCACTGAAAGGTTTGAATCTCCTCTTCTGTCCCCACTAGCAAGGAGGGTTTACAAGGGTCCGTTTTATGCTCCATACTCTTCTCCATATTCACAACAAATTCCCAGTACATATTCACTGCCTTACTGTCATCTGCTATGTTAACAACATGGTTATTTACAGGTCAGGCCCTACACCTTCTAGCATAAAAGACCAACTGGAACAAGACCTTTCCAATCTCAGTCACTGGTCTGATAAACACAATCTAATTATCAAGATAAAAAATAAATAAATAAAGCCATGCTGTTTGGTAAATCACAAAAACTTGTTAAACACTTTTTCCAGTTGGACCATTAAACATAACCAGAAAGAATACCTAGAAACAGTCCACCATTACAGACACTTTGGAATATGACTAGATCGTCAATCAACTTCCATTACCAGATTCAGGTTACAAAGTCATAAATTAACTAACTTCTCTTGTGGGCCCATAAGATTTCTTTCTTTCTTTCCTTCTTTCCTTTACTCACAGTCAAAGCAACCATAGGCAAAGGGGTCCTACTAGCTAGAATATGGACTACCTATCATTGCCTCTGCCTAATGAAAGCATCTTACCTCACTACTGTCTACGTCAAATAATATATGGAGATTTGTAATACCCTCACTAAAAAGAGAAAATCATTACACCACTCCAGCAAAAGCCAAATGGGGGGCTGATACCCCAAAGGATTACCCTTCTTGTAGCAACTTTGCTGTTTAAATTTATCATGGAGGAAAGCTTCCTGTTTTTCGCACAAAGACTATCAGAGATATCCCTTTTGCCTTATAACTTATAAATCTCTTGATCTGCTTCTCCCTTGCTAACTTCACTTATGCATTTAAAAGGCAGTGAACATGAATTTGCTATACTTGCTTCCAAAATCAATAAAATCCACAGTATTATTCAGGAAATTCTGGAGGAATTAAAAAAAAATACCTCTTCATGTAGGCCAGTGTAAATGCTTCACCAGTGGCTACATCACTTAGACGGGATATAAAATCCTAAAAACCTCTTCCTATTGGCATTTAACGTACTCAGATATCCTTTTATCAGTCTGTACTAAACTCCCTCTATTATACTTCTCTCACTAAAACTCCCTGCTGAATCTTACCACCACCTATTCCCATCTTCCTCTCTTCATTTCTCTACTACCCTCCTACTTCAATATTCACTGCTTTGCATAACATAGGTGGCACTAATAGCCCTTCACCAAATGGGAGCAACAAACTTTACAGTAATAACAGTACCATCTTCATCTGTTTCATTATATTCTTCCAAATAACATATTTCAATTTATTCTTACGGCACATTCAGTAGCATGCATTTAGTTATTGTACAGAACTTAAATAGTATTATAGGTTCATAGGTTCACAGGTAAGTGCTAGTCTTGCTGCCCTTGCAGGCCACTTTAAGACTAACCAGTTTTCCTTTTTGTACTTGAAATAACCTAGCCCATTTGGTTATCAATTAGCCTTACCCATCCCATGATTGATAATTACACATTACTCTGAATGAGAATGGGAACATACCATAAATAATTTGAGGGGACCCACACATGGGATAAAGTGTTTAGGAGCTGCCTCTGTCCATTAGTAGTACAGGAGGCATACTTGGAGTGAATTTTCTGCTCCCATAAACTTGGAGTAAATATTCTGCACCCATCTATACATCTAAGTTGAACTTGAAAATAGACAGGGATGAACTTTGTTTTATGTAGATGCGGAATCTGTTCTAGAGTAGTGGTATCCTCTGCAAAATACATCTGTCCCTCCAAACTGTTTTGTTGATGTTGAGGTAAATATTATTTTATATGTTTGAACATTATGTCTCACCTGTTAAGATTAATCCCAGATTACATCTGGTGACTGGACCAGTTAGTGGTGCTATAATTTATGTTATACTAAATCAGTTAATCTTATTGTCTTCTATGCTATACTTATAATTCACAACTGGCTTCATGATCAAACAAAACCAACCATGGGTAAATCCTGTGATAACCACACACAGGAGTGGATTATTACTATTATACAATAATATTATTTAAATTGCTTACCTTTGCTTATGTGTATGGGATTTATATCTCGATGCTTGCACATCAGACTATTGCAAGAGAAGTGACAGAAATAAGACCATTTCCGTCTCTGTTTGTTTCCCTTTTTTATTTGAAAATACTCTAGACTGCCAGAAATCTTCAGTAATTTATGAAAAATTCAAGAATTTTATGAGGCACAGCACAGAACTATGAGATAAATGAGTTAAGGTTGGCACCTTTTTAAATGCCCAAAGTGGGACTTTTTTTTGTGGAAGCAAGAGAGTTTTCGGGACAAACCATAAAAGCCAGTGCGAAGGACTGAACATCACTTTTTTTTTTTGCAAAAATAAAGCTTATTTTTGTAGTATTTGAGATTCTTGTGCTTTTTCATGTAATATTTAGATTTTTAGATGCAAAATAATATGTTTATGCAACTAGTAAAGAAAACTTAGGAAACATTTTTGTCCTAAAATCTCAGGACATTTGTCATTTTTCAATTATTTCATAGGACAAAAGTGTTCAAACAGGGACTGTCCTACATAGAGAGGTATAATTGGCATAAAATGAATGGCTATTTTGTAAAACAGTAAGACAACTGAGAGATGTGGTTAGCAGCAGTACCGTTAACCATAGAACCAGTAACCATTCCTCTTAACAATTTTGCATAACATCCCTGATTTCCGTCATATTTTGCTTTGTTCCTCATAAAACTCATTAACAATGTTTTATCCAGCATATGCAAATAAAAAATCTGGCAAAAATGCTTCAGAGGTTGGGCTTCTTTCAGTTTGTATCTGCTAGATTTACAATGGGCACACTCATTGGGCTATTTGTTTTTGAATAGTAATGACTCCTTAATGTATATACTAACTGAGTTCATCAAGTGATGGGCTCATGTCTATTGTAATGATGCAGTCAAAGACTTTTGCAGGATTTTATTTTAAAAAAATTGCTCTGGTCCTGTGAAACTAGCTGCTTCTCTTAATCCAGGCATGAGAGTCAAAGTCTTCCTTGAGGAGGTTCCTGGGATCTACCTTTTCAGGAGGGTATGTTGCATGGCAGGCAGAGGCATTTTTATGCTTTTGGGACTTTACATTTTTGAATATTATATGGAGGTTATTATTATTTTATTAATGCTATTTTATTTGTTGCACTATTTCATACAAGTTGTTGAATTCTTGCACATTGCATCGATTTTTTTATTCTTATACACTTCTTAGGATTCATTTGTATACTTTTTTACTAAATGAAATAATAAAGAAATATTTTAGTAAACTGTGAGGCAGCCACATAAAACTGTTGAATTAAATGTTTAGTGTTAATTATAGATAGTAATGAGTCATCTGCAATAAACTGGTCCAACTTATAAACTGAAATACTGAGCAGTTCTCCAATGAATTTTTAAGAGAAGCAAGAAATGGTTCTTAAAACCAAAATAAATACATTGCGGGACTATGGACACCCCTGCTTTACTCCTGAAAACTGCATATTTATGTTTGCAATTAAACATTTAACATTAATAAATAAGTGAGTAAATGAAATACAGAATAGATAAGATTTAAGGAACATTTAATATATTTTTTAAAAAAGCAGAAAATAAATTTGCAATTTATTTTAGCAATTTCTTTATGTACTAATGAAAAGAAATTTGATACCACACAAATATAACATAATAAACTTTCTGCATGTCCTCCCCGCGGTCGAGTAATGTTAAAGACGTGTAGGTAGGTGCGAGCTTGAATGGGCGTGCCTTCGTTGAAGGTTGGGTGTCGGGCTGGCAACTCGGCACCGTAAAATCCACTGCCAATCATGAGCGGACTGGAGTTCTGCTGTGGAGACCCCTAACCGGGAAAAGCCAAAAGACAGTATGTACTGAAAATACCCTGATAGCTACTATCTGAAAGCTCTAATGGTAGAATTCTATGAGAGTATTTTGAAACACTGTATTAACTGTAACAGGTATTGTGACGCAGTAGTGTTATTCATAATAGCTTATTATTGCCTGCATTAATGAATGCTTACTTTCTGAATGATTATTAACATTTACCCACTAGAAATTTATTATTATAAGCACACAATATAGGGATAATAAAACCTTAAACAGAAAAAAAATATTATTCCTCTTGACTGAATAGTTTAGCCCATATATATTTAATAAACAAGTATAAAATAATTAACTTTACATACATTAAAAGGTTATATATATATATATATATATATATATATATATATGTATGTATATGTACATGACAGTTATTCAGTATCTAGATAGCAAAGCCAGACAGCTATCTGCAGAACAGATTTAGGGATCTCAGTTCATTTTTCTCCTTAGCTAGTGTTTCAAAAGATAAAACAAATCTTTATAACAACATTTTAAAGTAGTTGAAAATAGAGAATCAGATTCAATCGCTTTCTGCTCCAAGATTTTCCTAATATCCCTGAACCATTTATATCTTCATATCATCCCTCAAGACAGCAACTAAAGTCTGATCAGCCATAATTGTTTAAATATTCACCTGAATAAAGGTGTTCAAGTTTGCTTATGATAAAAACATTACAAGGGTGACTCTGAGTCATGCAGTAATGTGCCTTTACAGTGAACAATTTCTGCCTTAATATTTTGTTGAACACAACCCAAAGCTAAAATAAATAATTTACTCAGTACTTTCTAAAGAAAACTTTTAAGTCCTTGTTATGAATTCCATTATTCTGGGTCAACAATAAATCTTAAGTTGCATAGTCTATAGCAGGCATCCAATTCTACAGTTTTAATATATAGTTACTTAAACCTATGTTGTATAGTTTTCATATTAGTGTCTGTCCTGCTAGTATGAGATTCAAGAGCATCAAGTTTATTCACAGAACTTCAAAGCTGCTTTGATGAAATAGCTATTTTTAAATTCAGGTTCAGTTTGCAGCAGTGAGTTTATTAACATTTACCTTGTAGTGAGTGCAGAGGAGAGGCAGCTTCTTCTAGTTAAAGCATAAAAACAGTCACCAATGGTGGGATATCCTCAATTGTTTGTATAGATACTGCTACTGCATGTGTAGAATTAGAAGAGAGGGCATATCATTATAAAGCAAGAAAAAGAGTGACCTTGGGATGCTCCATAATATGTACATTCAACAAACCAACCAGCCTGTTGTTGCTGTAACAACTGACGCTCATGGTTAACTTCAGAAAAGTCTGTTATTGTTTTCGAATTAGTTACCAGGCTAAAGTTAGAGTGAGAGGTTCTCTTAATACAAACCTTATCTGCTTTTTACTTGGAAACTTATGCTGAATGAAAGGAGTCAAAGAATTTGAGGTTGCATTTTCTATAATATTAAATTCTCATGGTCATTAAAATACAATTTATTAGATGTCTGGGTAGGTTTACACAACTTAAGTGAGTCTGAATGCTATAAATTATATGTGTATTTGCCACCCAGGAAATGTGGTTATACTGCTTGCTCTCTCAATATCTGTTGAGTATGAGGTAAATTACTTTTTTCCATTCAAGGATGCCATTCTACTCTTCAGTTAAGAAGTCAGTATTGATAAAGTACTTAGGTCATCCACTTTGGACAGAGAAGCCATTTCCCTTTCTAGTTTATTTCTGTTTTGCTGTGGTATGTAAAAGTAGGCAGAGTGAAATATGCAGCCTTGCACATGACAAGGATAGAAGGTTGAATACAAGTGCAAAAAGTTACACTGAAACTGATGCAAAGATGTCTAATTTATGATGAAAACCCTGATAGAATCATAGACTCATGGAATGTATAAAGCAACTAGGCTACCAGAAACAGAGCTACCCATGTTACATGAAATTCATATGTTCCAATTTGGCCTTTCCTTTTTACTTCTTTTTTTTTGTAATCATAGTCAAAATCTTTTTTTTTTTAAATTCCGTTTTTTCTTTACTTATAAGTGATAAACTGGCATACAGTATGATAGGAGTTTGACCTGCTTCTGGATGTGTTGATAAAATACACCAGTTGTTGTATACTATATTTTTATAATTCTACTGCCCAACAAATACTTAAGTGCATAGCAATACTCCAATCGTCCTCTTTCCTAGAATTCTTATTGGCGTAGTTGACAGATATCTAATGACTGCACCAACCTCCATTACCAATTTGTCTGTATAGCTCCTGCACAAAAATCAAGCAAGCAAACTCTTAATAAAGAAATCCAGTTCCTCTTCATTAGTAGTTAACAGGTTTAACTTCACATATTGAATCTTGATCAAATTTTTTTTGTATACTCCCTCATATCTGCCATCCATCAGTATGGTAATCAGTTGGCCCATTCATTTTTACATGGGGAATGAGCCTCCACCACGCCTTCTTCCCACATGAGGCAAGAGTCAATCCCAGATGTCATCCATGTCAACATCGGGGGTTCCTCTCCTTAACCACAGGAGCTCATATCCCCCTTGCAGTACTCATTCTTATAGAGTGCAGTTAAGCTTCCCTGTATTAAGCCCTTCTGACCTCCACTGTGATGCAGCTACAGCATGCCCCTCTGGTTTAGAATCTACAGACTGGCCCACCCACATCTCACATTGGGTGTCACCCAACTGGTGAGCCATGCTACCTCCTTCCCTCAGGATGGGCAAGCCATGTGCCACTCTATTACCATCCTCTTGCCCATCTCCCTCCAGTTTCAGTACCTGCTAATGAAGCACAGGTTGTCTGGGTCACAGTAAGGATTTTATCCATCTGCACCATGGGAGGGGATGATGAAATTTCTTTTTATATATAGTATGCAGGGTATTATTGTGAGGTATATGTAACTAGAACAGCTTCACTGATGCATTCATTTATCCTCTTCCATAAGCATGTAATGTGACATGAGTACATATAATTTGGGCAGCTTTTATATTGCTTTGACTCATGTTTCTTATACATCCCCCTGATTAATTTGCATATGATACAAAATCTGTGGTTTGCACAGTAGTTTGGACAGTCTGTAACTGTTTTTATATTGGAAGGACCAATAGTAAATTAAGAAGCAGGATCTTTGTGCATTATTATGCTTTTTAAATGAGCCTAGTTAATGTACTGTATGACAATATTTTAAATGATTAATATTTTCTTTCATTGACTATATGAAAGGAGAATTTAACTTGGCAGGCTGGGAGGATGAATTAGAATACTACAGGTTTCAGTAGAATATTAGATTCAATGGTAGGAAAAACCCAGGTTTGAATGTTGTTGTCAGTTGCAAATGAGTTTCATGACGTAAAGAATTGTGCGAAAGTGATTGCTATATATATATATATATATATATATATATATATATATATATATATATATATATGTATATATTATTTTTTTTCTCACTACTGCTACAAGTTTTAGTCAAGTGTTTGTTTTTTTTTTTGTGTCTTTTGGCTTTTCCCAGTTAGGGGTCACCACAGCAGAGCTCCAGTCCGCTAATGATTGGCAGTAGATTTTTACATGCCAAGTTGCCAGCTCTGACGCACAACCTTCAACAAAGGTACGCCCATTCATGCATGTCTCCACACAGAAGACACTCTAGCTGAGACTTGAACAGGACAAAGTCATACTGTGAGGCGACAACGCTACCGCAGCACCACTACCGCAGTAGTCAAGTGTTTGGTATAACTGTCATGTTATATTCTGACTAGTATGAATGAATCATGGTGAGTGGATATTAATTCACCTGATGAAGTTTTCATTGAAAAAAAAAAGAACTAACTTTTTGCTATGATATTAAACTTGTTTTATATTTGATATACATTCCAATTTTTTATTTTCCTCTACTATTAGTTTCTCTGAGTTTGCATTATATGGAATTAAAAAAAAGCTGATCTCCTTGTACAAGATTACTCTTAGCTAATACAGTATGGGCAGGATTCACGAAGCCTCCGTGTAAGAGATACATGGCTTATATGGAGGCTGCAGTTAAACGGTGTGATGTCAGCATGTCATGCATATGCATGAGGGCATGCTGAATCACACCTAAGGCTAACACGGTCTGTGGAAGACAGTAGGGAGCGTGTCCGTAGGCCGAGCCCTGCAAGCAGACACGCACCCAGAAGAGTAAAATTGCCCAAAGTAAACACCCACGACAGAGGCCATGGAAATGTGAATAAACACAACACAACACATGCTCCCACAGACTATGAACATAAAATATATAAATGAACATGTTATATATTTTTTTAAATCGTAAAGATGTTTGCCCGTGAGTGCGCTCGTTTGCGCGGGCGTGCCCATAGCTTAGCCACAGTTAGCAGTCAGTGGAAAAGGATATAAGAACTAAATATGCAAAGTAAGCCAAGAAGCAATAGCGTAGCGGTAGAGACGTCGGCTGAAGAGCAGGCATTCATGGTTCGAGCCCCCACAACATCAATTTTTATTTTTAGTAAAATAAGCACAAAACAAGTCCCTGACAAATATGTACACATATAAAATCATAGTTTATGTAAAATGTAATGAAATAGTCCATTTATTTTGAAAAAATGTGAGATAACAAAACAATAAAAAATGTGAGATGTGCCTATAGCTGAGCTACAGTTTAACAAGGTGAGTGCATCTGCCTGTAGGTGAGCAGTGGTTTAACAGGTGTAAAATGAGTGCCCGTAGGTGAGCAGTGGTTTAACACGCTGAAACTGTGTGCCCCTAGCTGAGCTGAGCGTAATATGTGTGCTGACAGCCAAATGAAGCATAAACCAGCGTAACCCATTTGCGCGGAGCTGCGCACCGCGCCAAGCTAACCGACGGGCAACGTTGAGCAAGCTGTATCAAAACTGCCTTTACACAGACACACCCCCTAGCCTGTCTAGGCAGTCATAAAAAATAAAAAGCAGTGGCCAGGTTCAAACCCAGGATACTATGCACCATAGTCAAGGTACTGAACCACTAAGCCATGACAGAAGTACCTAGAAATGCAGTAATAGCAAATATATAGGAATGAATACAAAGTGGAGCATGACAAAGCAGGTTTTGTGAAGTTGATACAATTCCAAAATGGCCAATCACAGATATGTGCGGGAAAAACGGCATATATAAGCCCCATAGGCGGGAATACACAGCATAAACGATTGTAGAACTAACTTGCAGCCAGAATGTCAGGAGTAGGTGAGGGTAGTTGCTTTCGTGCACAGAGGTGGGATTTTGAGGAGTCCAGATACATGGTCTGGCTCCTAGTCCACAATCATGAGGCCCAACTCATGCAGGGCCAGGTCTTGTGGGGAGCATATAGGGCTGAGGTGTGCGACCTGTTGGCTCATGATCTCACCAGTGCCACAGGGATTCCAAGGACTGGTGAGTAGGTCCGTCACCACCATGCGGACCTGAAGAGACGCAAGCAGGACCAATTGAACCTTTGGATCCAGGAGGCCCGGCAAATGCCCAATGCCCCACTACTGAGTAAGTTACATGAAATTATGTATGTAAGAAATTAAAATAGTTGATATTATGGAGATGTGTATTCCAATATTACTTCATTTATATTACAGCTGCAGGTGTCTGTTCTGTGAACCGCAGAGCCTATGGCGATAGGCTGGTGCGGTTGCGCCACCAGGCAGGTCAGTATTCCTCTCCCAGTAACTGTAAAGAAATATAAAAGTATGACAGTTAGCAAAAGAGTGCAGTGTAGTCACTGAGTAATAAAATGTGCAAGTAACAGTGTAAGAGTGTTTGCAAGTATTGCTTGATTACAAAAGTGTGTTGCAGTCTGTAATCAAAACAGAAAAATGAAAATGTCTGAAATAAAGTCTGAAATAAAGATGCCCCACCTGTAATATAATAGTACACAACCTGCAGCAGGCTGAAAAGTACAGCTGCAGAAGATGAGCAAATCACATGTGTGAAATATACCCCTGTTGAAATACTGAAACATGACAGAAGTGAGACTGCTGGAAAGGATTGTAATAACTACAGGCAAACATGTCAATAAAGCCTAGAAGTAAATACCATCCTGAATAGTAAAATGAAAACAAGTGAGAGAGTGTGAGAAAGAGTTATGAATCCACCAATAAAGTAGTAATAACCCCTGAATAAAGTATACTGCAGTCAGTACAGAATGAAATGAATGTGAGAAGCAGAACCAAACAGCGAAATGTGTTCAAAGTGTTGCTGCAGCTGGAATGTGTAACCCAAAATCTGGATATGTTGCTCTCAGTCTGCAATATGCAGATAGTATGATTGTCTGACATACCAAACATCCACAGTTGTCTATAGCTATATAAAACAAATGTAGCAGGATGATGTAGCTGAACAAAGCCAGATATGAATGTGTATGAAGAACAATAAAATGTATATTGATGTAGCAGTAACAGTCCTATCACCAAATTGAAGTAGTTATCATATAGGAAACTGTAGTTAGAACAGTAGTGTGTATATATCTGCAGCTATTAGAAATGTACAGCATATGTATTGGTATTCGAAGGTGTTAATATTATTTTCTTCACCCCACCCTATAACCACATATAACCCATTCCACGTGAAAATGGTATGTGCATTCACAATTAACACCCCTGGACATTTGTCCTGTTGGGTCATAAATATTTGCATGTCCGTTGATGCATCTGCCCTGTTCATACATCCAAACCTGATGGCCTGTTGTCATCAATCAACCCTGCATGTTGTTGGACTGTGTATTGTTGTTCAAATTATGCATGTGTTATGCTCGCTGTTCAATGGTGTGAATATCTGGGTGTTTGGTTAATGGGAATACTAATGCATGCTGTTACAACTAATTGCGAATGGTATTGTATGTTACTAACCCAAACTGTCATGACATAATGCAAAACATAGGACGACAGGGAAGGTGGGTTTCAGCGGACCCACCTCTCCCACCTCAGCTGGCGAGTGCACCTGGCACTAGTGCCCAGTCTGGATCCTCCTCCGGTGGCCCTGTGCCACCTGCAGGTGGAAGCGCTGCAGGGGATGGGGCTCGTCCCCCCTCTGCAAGCGTGGCCGGAGGAGAACCACCACTCACCCTCCGTAGCGTCCGGACTATGGTGCGTAGGGAGATCCGGGACTCTGTTCTTGGGCCCCTATGCCAGCTTGAGGCACAGGTGGCACAACTTACGGGCATGCCTGTTGCCTGGCCTACACAGCCCCCAGCACAGCCCCATCCTGGGCAGTGAAGGAACAGTGGCAACTGCCCATGGGTGGGGATATCAGTTCCACTGTTGCCATCTGTGGGCTCATGGGCTCTGGATATCCAAACATCCATCCCCGTCAATTGTGTAACCCCCCCACACGTGTCATACACCGCCCTGTATGCGTCTTGTTTGTCTTGTCTGTTGACCTACCCAACCTACCTCCCCAGCTATACCGACTTCCTTCACCTGACATACCACTCTCACCTGAAAAAAAAAAAAAAAAGGGCACTCTGTACCCACAAAAAAATTATGCCCCATACATAGCTGCCCATTCCGCACACATGTCTGCTGGACATGGAAACTATCAATTACAATTGGCTGTACAACAAGTATTATTGTTGTCCTGACACCTCTCTCAGGGTTGGAAGGTGTCAAATGTCACACCAAATTACATACATATGCACAGCTGTTGCTGATGAAGAAATGGGCATCTATGGGCCTTACCTACATCCCTCCTGCAAATCCCAAGCTTGTTTCCCTACTGTCTTACCCTCTTTGTGACCCCTTTTTCACCACTTTCCTGTCTCCCCATTTTCATTTCTTTCAAAGAAAATAGCGCGGGTGTGCGCCAGAGTAAGCACTGTTAAGCGGTTGTAAGCGGGTGTGCGCAGAGCTGAATGCCAGTGCGCATGCGGGAGCTCCACACAAACCAGCGCTAACCCGGTTACAACTGCTTAAAAGTGCCTTAGTCACTCTGATTGACAGGTCCTGTAGTCAGTTCAAAAGCAAAATAAAATCCCACTGTCAGTCCCGAACCCAGGACCTTGGAAACAGTAGTCTGCATAACCTACCACTAAGCCATGACTCTTATACAAGAGCATTGTGCTAAAATAAATATATCATGTAATAGTAGGAATGAATGTAAAGGGAATATAGGATATGTAGTACACAAAGCATGTCATTTATACTTACTGTCAAAACTAGTGGATTACCATAATAGTAGTGTGTGAACAGAAACAACCATGCTAGTTGGTAGCTAGTAGGTAATAATGTCAGTTAATGTACATATATAAATGTATGTATATTTACATACATATATATATATATATATATATATATATATATATATATATATATATATATAGTTGTAGGTGTCAGTGTGCATACACACTTACTACAGGAAACAGGAGAGAGGAATGGAAAAACGTGAATCTACAACACAGCCTGAATCATGAGAGAGATACTAACCTTTACACTCACAGAACAGTGTCCACAGCATACCAGCATGGTCCCCGCCCTTACAATCTGAAAGGGCAACGCCTATCTCACATACCCTTTTATAGCACTGTCCTGAAATCACAGTGTGAACTGCAATCGGTACACAACTGGCTGCATGCAATTAGCAAATGCTGGCTTACAATTGGTGCAGAGGCCATCACATGGACTTATGCAGATACCTACAAAAGCATCCTGTACTTACACTCCACACATGCAATACGTTCATTGCACTGTCTGGAGGCAGACAGAGAGAGAGAGAGAGAGAGAAAAAAAAAACACAAACAACAACAACACACGGTACACACGCACTGAGTCTAAGCTGTCAGCAGTGACAGTAGCAAGCCGTGCCAGCAGCAGCAGGAAGCAGTAGTAGCGGTAACGCAACCAGCTGCGACAAACACAGGTAATGTAAAGTAACAGGTTAATAGTCTGCATACTGTGAACCCCCCATATGTGTCATAGGTCTGTATCTATAGGTATGTCCATGTGATATGTTGTGTGCATGTAGTTCCACCAAAAGGGGATGACTATACATTACGTGTCATTCAGTGTTAGGCCATGATCCTGGCAGCAGTTTTCCGTTGTAGTGAGGCCTGTCTGTAGGATGTGTGTGTTAGCTGGAGTAACGACTATGGTGCTTAGTTAGCAGTCATCTGGGAACTTTGTCATTCACAACCCGCACATGTTCGCTGTTACATCTGAGAAATAAATGCCAAACAAGAGGGGTCCTAGGACAGAGGCCTGTGGGATACCACATGTGACTGGCATTGAGTATGACATGGCTCCTACAATATCGATATTATGGATTCTGTATGTCAACCAGTGTGCAACCCATCATGTGACATATGTAGTAACATGTAAGCTAATGAGCTTGTCTATGATGCCTGAGTGGAGTACTGTGTTGAAGGCCTTAGGCAGGTCCAGATAGGCTGTATGGATTGCGTTGCCCTCATCAATGGCTGTAGTGACTGTTTTGAAAGGTCAACCAGGTTTAAAAGGCAGGATCAGCCCATCACAAAGACAAACTGGCCGGGAACAAGTGTCTGCAGGTACCCAATATCGCTGTATATGCATCCCATACTGAATCATTCCATAGCTTTGCAGACCAGGCTGGTTAAGCTTATGGTGCGGTAGTTCCCAGGGTCAGTAGAGGTGCCTCCTTAGTGGAGTGGGACCACTGTTGCTGTATGCCAGTGTTCAGGTACATATCCTGTAGTACAGCCAAGGTTAAATATCAGTCTTATATGCGGCTGTATGTCCTCTTGGAGTTCACGTAGCACACATCCAGGGATACCATCAAGTCACATTGATGCTGTGTGTTCTGCTTTGCTGAGGGCGGCCCTCACCTGGACATGTGAGATGATAGGGAGGTTACATTCAGCTGTGATAAGTATTTCTACTTGTGGGGGAGAAGGAGGGGGGATATGTGCACCAGACCTGTCTGCAAGAATGTTGCCAATATCTGTGTGTTCGTTGAATGTTAAGTGGGTGTGTATTAACTCAGAGCATATCTGAGGCATTTGGTCCATATATGTAACATAACTGAAGAAGGCCTTGTGGTTATCTATAGTGTTCGTGGCCATTTCCCTCCCAGAGTAGGCCATGGATGTTGTTATGAGAGACCGTAGCTTATTACCAGTGCTGACCACAGATGCCTTCCCTTAATGTGAATCTGCTCTGTCCTGCAGTAGCCTCCTTCTATTGTTATACAATCTGCCTTTGGCTGGGGTCCACCGGACAGGATGCCTAACCTTTGTGCATAGGGTCTGGGTTAGAAATGTGTGTGCATGTTCCATGCAATCTTTGGGATGTCCGTGGGAAGCATTCGCAAAGGGATCAGCAGTGTGGGTTGTGGCTTTCACTGGCCCAGTGGGCTGCATGGATACCATCACAGTCCTAACAAGTGAATAACTGTCTAATCACATACATATCAAAGTAGTCTACTGTGCTGGTGGTGGTGGTGGTGGTGGGATATGTATATCCAGGCCGAGTAACTTGTGTCCAGATCACACTAGTGGATGGCATTCCACATACAGTACCTTGGTATGAACCCCCAGAGTGAGGTTGTGCATTGGACCTGTTGCAGTGTGCTGACTGATGGGGCATGCTACTATGTTGTATGGAATGTGGCAGGTATTGTTGCACAGGTGTTGGCTGAGCACTGATATCTGGCCATGTACTTGTGTATCCACCAAGAAACACACACATGCAACATATGGGAGTAGTAGTATATCACTACAGTTGAGTATCATGTATATCATGTATAGTTGTGTGCCATATATTGCTGACATAGTCTGCTGATATCCTGTTTGTGTTCTCTTCCGGGGACATGGCGCGTCAGCGTAATCCCGCCTACTCTGCAGCAGAAGATGAGGAGATACACCAGAGCCTGGTGCGGGATTATGACATACTGTTTTCCCACACCAGCCAGAATCAGCAGGAGAGGGCTGCACTGTGGCAAGACCTTGTCCGTAGGGTAAATGACACTGACATGCATAATAGGACATATGAGCAGGTACGACATCACTGCAGTGATTTAATCAGAAATGTCCGTCAGCATGTGTCGGATATCCACAGGCAACAGGTTGCCACAGGAGGTGGGGTGGCCACACCCCCCCCCCCCTCACCAGACTGGAGGGGCTACTCCTAAGTGTTGTGGCTCCAGCCCCGGAACAGCAACAGCGATACACTTACATCATGATGGAGGCTGGATCCACACAGCAACATGACATGGAGCATGCAGGTAATATGCCATATGTACACTTGACTGTTCTGTACACTGTTAGTTTATGCATGTGTAAGGTGTGTCCGTGGTATGTAGCTGTCCACATAGTATGTAATTGCGCAGGTGTGATATTGGCAATATCAGCAGCTGACATGTGAAAGGCAACTGGTGTACTACTGCACTGTATCATATGCAGTATCAATGGCACAGCTGTGCCCACTGACATTAATCTCTTCATTTCTGCAGGTCCCTCCGGTGTTACAGCAGGGCAGGCCATCCATGCTGGTGAGTGTGTTTTAACAATACCTATAATAGTCCTGATAGCGCTAGTAATACTAGTGTAACTCAGTAGTGCTCTGTGTGTATACTGTGGGGTGTGCATGTGTGCATGTGTGCCTGTGTCCACATGTGCATGTGTGCATGTGTCCACGTGTCCATGTGTGCATGTGTGCATGTGTGCATGTGTCCACATGTGCATGTGTGCATGTGTGCATGTGTGCATGTGTCCACGTGTCCACGTGTGCATGTGTGCATGTGTGCATGTGTGCCTGTGTCCACGTGTGCATATGTGCATCTGTGCATGTGTGCATGTGTGCAAGTGTGCATGTGTGCACGTGTGCATGTGTGCATGTGTGCCTGTGTCCATGTGTGCATGTGTGCATGTGTCCACGTGTGCATGTGTGCATAAGTGCATCACTGGTAACATTGTGTGGACACTGTAAACTGTGTTTCCTGTCTTCCTCCCACAGGTTCTGGTACTGCTCTGGTGTCCTGCAACAGGGAACCTGAATCTGGTGCCACAGGTACTGATAATGATGATAACTGTGTAATGGCACAAGAAGGTGTGTCAGGGTCCTCCATTGGTCAGCCAATTGACAGTACACAGCTGTCAACCCCATCATTGAACACAGTCATCCTGCCAGTACATCCTATGTCACCATTGTCCCTATGTGATGGACAGGATACAGTGGGCATTGACCAGGGTAATGTGGTATCTGTGGCACATGCTTCCCCATACAGCAGCCATGGGCAGGGTCCTGCAATGGTACCACACAGACAGTTGCCCATGGGTTCTCGTGGGAGCATCCGTGGGCGTAGTGCCTCTGGCAGACGTGCCCAAAGAGGTCTGTCAACGTCAGCTATGTTTCAGGCTGTCATGCAGGCACAGTCGTGTATGGAAAGGTACACCAGACAGGGTCTGAGGGAGCTGCGAGCATGTCGCACAGCCATGACTGACAGTATGCGTGACATCACGGATGCTATCCGTAATTTCACTGATGTCATAGACAGATGTTGTGGGGACATATTACAGCAGTTCCACAACGACATGTCCATGAGCCAGAGCAATGGTGGGCGGTTACGGCATTGACGTGGCCGTATGCCAGCAACAGCAGCAGCTGGCAGTCGGTGCGGATGACAACAGGTCCGTGGACACCCCCATAGTGCCAGCAGCAGCCAGAGCAATGCTGGGTCTGTGCTGTCATTGGAACACCCCAGGAGATCACGTGCACGTGGCTCTGGACAGTCCCAACAGGGACCTGTGTCCAGTCAACACACTCCCGCTTCTGATGACAGTACCCAGTCTGGCTTAGTACTGGATACGGTCCGTAGCACCCCTGCCAGGCACAGGTACCGTGTCCGTGCCCACAGACACTGATCTGTATGACCTGCCAGGTGCAGTCTGTGGCTGTCCACAAACTCCTGTATATGGCAGCCATGAGGTGGAACTGTGTGCGTGCATACACACATGCAAAAATGTTAACACCTAGGGCTACCACATACATGCACACACTGCACCAACAGTGCTCCACCCTGTACTGCTGTCCCTCACCAACACACATACACACACATGTCAATTGGTGGTATCAGTGGGCAGACTCAGGCATACCTAATTCACACCCTGTGCATATGATGAAACTGTGCCACCTCCTGCAATCTCCACCATCAGTGCAGGAACAGGTAAACACATTGCTGATGCACAGGGTGACTACATGGAAATGTATTAGTAGTATCATGTTGGTAACAGTACAGTGTGCTGATATGACTGTGTGTAAATCCCAGCATGCCTGATGCAGTAACCGTATGACTGTCCTGAATTGCTATCTACACCCATAGTGCGTACCAAAGTGTAACAGCTGCACATTATTGCATACTGGTGGTAAGGATGTCAACAGATAGCCACATACATGGGTAGCACAGGGGGGAAGCAAATGCAAGTAGTGATACGCAATGATGGACATGTACAGTAATGGTGGCAAGTTGCCCACAATGACTATGCAATGTGGATATTTGCGCATGTTGATATGTGTGCAGTACCAATGTAATCCAAATCACAATTAACTATGACATAATATCAGTTTTACCATGGACATCTGAGCTGTGCATTCCTGGGTACATGTTGATAGTGCCTACATATTTGCACTGTTACCTACTGTTAGTGTTACCCCTTCTTTGTTGTACAATGGACTACTTCCAGCTCTGCTTACTGCAGCTTTGTTTGCATGCATGTTCACTTGGGGTTCCCTGGAACACTGCCTCCACCTGCAATGCAGAGTTACAGTGCTTCTGTGGACTCCTAGTGACATCTGCATAGCGTACTATACGTATGTCAAGTTTACACATGACAGAACGCCACTGTCTGTCCTGTTCGCATGTACGTTGCCTGTGACACATTGCACATGTCTTACCTGGCATTTACCCACGTGTGCAGTCATATATGCCAGTGCTATGAAATCAGTAGCAGTACACCCACACATACACACCTTCAGTATGTTATTCCCCATTGGCCCTATGTGTTGGTAATCACCATGGCAATCACACTACTATGGTAGCATCTGCAAAGGTAACCTGTGAATCACCTCTATGGTCCAGTTGTGGTTTATGTGAGTAATGTGGCAATGTCACAGCTGCCACATGTATGCAGTCAACCCTCATCCCTGGCCAGGAACGTACAACACATGTGTGGGATGCCACCACATAGCCAATCTGGGGACTGAGCACTCTGAACCCAGTAATGCCATACTCTGTCAGGTGACATGACATACTACAGTGACTACAATATCAGTCAGACACAGACCCGCACTGACAGTAATCTGAACACACTGGGGCATACTTGGAGACTCAGAATAGCATCCTGCCTGAGCATCACACACCTCCGCAACTGGCACACAGGCATACGTTACGTCGGAACAGAGCACATGCCACACATGGCACACACATCCCGTGTGCCACACACTCACAGCCTGTAGGGCTACACAACACACCTGCTACAGATGTGTCAGGTACCTCTCTTGGCCACTGCAGTGGGGTCCCGCTCAACAGGCTCTACATGGTGAAGGTCACAGTGATATGCCTGTGGGGCACTATGGTCCACCACAAAACACATGCATACAGGTCAGTCAGAGGCATGGACACATATGACTCAGTCACTGACCATGCCACTATGGATGACCTGAGACATACCTCCCTGGACTACATGATAGGGAACATAGAAGGGATCTCTCAGCATGTGGCACGGGCCAGTATGAGCCTGATCTTGGTTGCCATCATACCCTCACCAGGTATGCTACCATTATATGTAGGAAGGGTGTCCTATGTCTACATTCTGCTAAATCTCCAATGTCATTCATAGGGTATCCACTAGCTGTCAACGTGGACATTGGCAAACACTAGTGATGTTCCCTAGGCTATTTCTGATGCTAGTCACAGAGTGTGTTTTTCCTTCGACACACATTGTAACTGGAGTTTGCCATGACATATGTCATGGTTAGTATACTGTGCCTCCATCTACCTCTGACATAACAGTGATACCCAGGGTTAACCTACCATCTCCCATCCACTCATCGGAATTCCTCCTGAGGGGTGTCGAGAGGTGACTCTCTGGCTATCCTGTACTGGGAGTTCATTCAAGAGTGGGGGTGCCTTCTGTGTTATGGATCATTCTGTACAGCTTGTCCTATGTATGTCAGTGCTGGGGTTCAGGTCTCTCATGTGCATAGCTCACTGCCATTCAGATTGTGCAAGGTGCAGCATGTTCATTGATTCCAGCTTGGACATGGCTTCATACATCAGGCACAGCTTGCCTCTGGCTGGGCAGTATGGCAGTGTGTGGAGCTGCAGTTTGTTTACTTAGGCAACACATGGCATCTGTTCATGCTCTTTACTACTCCTGGTGGGGTACTGTTGTGGACTTTACAGTTGATGGAGGTGTCTGCTGAGGTATATCCCACAGGGGCTATTGTAGTCAACTGTGACGCTGATGAAGGATGACTGCAGAGCCACAGTGAACTACCCTTATCTACATCTGACAACCTTCATGATTGGGTGGGTATATGGTATGTTTCTGCGAACACTACAGCCACATGTTTGTCCAGTGCAGGATATCAATCACCTTGTGTCCCCAGGTCTCTCATTACATGTTAGGTACATAATGGGTTAACACCTGTGTGGTAATTTGTGGGCACTTACTGTATATCCACGGTGGTTGTCTATATACAGTTTTGCAATTAGCTTGCTGACATGGCTATGGCTCCAGTTGTCTGTTTCTAGGTGGCCCTTTTGTGGGTTGCTTGTGTCAGCTGGGGGTCAGATATGGTGGGCTGTTTGTACTCCTCTGCATACATGTTCAGTCACAGTCCTTCCATGCTGGCCTGTACCTATGGGACATATATACAGAACGGGGGTGGTCCCAGAGCCAAGCCTTGTGGGATGCCACTCATATCTGCTTTGTAGTCTGACATGGATGCAACATGTCTGACCATGTCAGTTCTGTCCTCGGTCTGGTTTGCAACCCCTCTACTGACATAGGGGTATATATATAAGCTTGTGAACATATCCATACTCAACTCGTAGGGTATTGTCTAGAAGCATATGCATGGTCCAGCTACACTGTGTGGACCACATTGCCCCTCATCAATGACCTTAATGACTGTTTCAAATGGGTCAGACATGTTTAGGGGCAGGATCTGCAGTTACGACAGCCTCACTGTGTAGGGTCCGGTATCAGTAGGTCCACGATAGCTTTATGTCTGCGGTACATACTGATCCTTTCCATAGCTGTGCAGACCAAGCTTGTCAGGATCCTGGGGTGGTAGTTTGCAGTATCCATTCAGGCAACACCTTTGTTGTGAAGGACCACTGTTGTTGTACACTGCTTTTTGGGTACATATCCTGTGGTAAGACTGACATTGGGCAGTAGTGTGATTTGGCATTCCATTATTCTTGGAGTCCATGTTGGCCTCAGCCCAGGACACCATCACATACCTTTGCTGCTGTGTGTTTTGCTTTGCAGATGATGGCTGTTACCTCAGCATCTGCAATGTCAGAGGACCAGCAGTCTGCTGGGATAGATATTTTGCATTCTGGGGGTGGGGTTTGCACTGCACCTGTCAGGTTGTATGTTGGCAATATGTGTGTGTGTTTGGTATGTTGTTTGTAATATCTGTGTAATTCGGAGCATATCTGTGGATTCCCAACATGGTTCCTACCATCAGTTAAGTAAGCCTTGTGATTATCCTTAGTGTCCTGTACAATTTGTATCTTCATAGATTCATGGGTTCATACTAGGCTATCCACCCTAGGGCATTAGTAAGCCAAGCCAGAGTGTGTGTGTCTTTCGCCGCCCCTTGCTATGTGACTATTATGGCCATTTATGATTTTCTTTACTGTGCCTCTGTCTGGATGTGACACAGTGAAGACCCCCAGTGTACATGTATGATCATCCATCCACTTGGCAATATTCCTGTTGAGGGGTGTCAGTGAGGGGCTCTGCCTAACATGGATTGGGATCCTGTTTCTGGGTGTGGGGAGCCTCTGGGTTATGTATCTGTCCCTCCAGCACATCCTATTTCATTATGTGTTGAGGCTGACATCTGTCACTCTCACAGCTCCAATGGCTTTGATTTCCTGTGGTGGAGCATGTCCATTACTCCTGTGTTGGACATGGCCTTGTACAACAGACATACAATGCCTCTGTGTAGGCAGTCTGTGACTGCATTCAGCTGGGGTGTCTACAGCCAGGCAGCATATGACATATATTTGACACCCTTTATCCTCTTGGTGGGGTACCTTTGAGGTCTTCCAAACCGCTGCAGGTGTCAGGTATGGTACATCCCATATGAGTCATTGTACTAGATTATGGGTCTGATAAGGGAACAGTACAAAGGCACAGTGACCTCTGTTGATGTAGATGTGAATCCTTTCATGATACGGTGTCCAATATCGACAGTCTTCCTAGCCACATTGGCATTGTGAGTGTCACATGACAGGTTACTGTCGACTTGTGTCCCTAGGTCCCTGATTACTCCTTGCATACATAATGGTTTACCACCTATGTGGTAATTTGTGAGTACCTTGTCTGGTATTTGGTGGGACATTCATACTGTCCAGTGTCTTCAGGATGTCTGGGTGGGTTCTTGTGTGTGAGAGTGTGGTCTGTCACATGCTACAGACTGTACAGCAGTTTTGACTACACTTAAGTGCACATGGGTGGTCTCCGCTGCTTTGTGCATTGTCAGTTACCTGGCCGTATGGGTGTCTGTGCTGCATATGGATACTCCCCCCCCTTTGATGTTTTGGTCCAGGTGTTGGGGCCATAACGCATGATATGTGGTATAACCTGGTAGTGCTGGTGTGCTATCAGTAGGCTTGCAGCAGGCTTCTGTCACTGCACAGACATCGATGTTCTCCATACTGGGAAGTGCCTCAGGGGCATGCATATAGCAGTTTACACATCTGGCATTGGTCAGCATTACCCTTATGTTTCTTACCACTTATGTTTTCTAGGGTGGTGGGTTAGTCTTTTTGGCCTTGCCTATGTACGGCTCTATGGAGGTGGCAAAGGCCTTATCCAGTATCCAGACGCCCAGGGGTAACAGGTGCAAGCCATCCCTGGAACAGCAGCATGGCTTGTCATGCATGACATCTCAAGCAGACAGACATTAGACCCTCTTGGACTGACAGCTGTAACTGTGCCACCTGTTAAAGCTGATCATTCTGTGTTTGTACTGTGGCATCATTCTTGGTGAGGGTTGGATGCTGCAAATGGCCAGTGTCATACCGGCCTGGGGTACATACTCAGAGAGCTCATCCATGTCTCTTTTCATGTAGTCCAGGGAGGCACATCTCAGGTCATTCACACCAGTATTGACAATGAGTGCATCATATTTCTGCTTGCTTTGGGGTGACCTGCGTACTTGTGTTATGTGGCATATTGTGGCAGCCTACAGGCAGCTTAGTGTACCCTTTCCCTTGTTCAGTCTGGTGAGTGGAACAGCAGTGTGTCTGCCTATACAGACACCTATTACAACTGTATCAGGCATGTTGTTTCTCCTTCTGGCCTGTGACTGTTTGGCACACCAGCTTTGTGTACTATGTGTTGCATGTGCTATGTTTGGAGGTTGTGGTTGCTTGGGATCTGCTTTGGAGGCTTCTGTTGGTGTGGTGCGTTTGTAATTAGGGCCTCCAGGAATGTTTTTCTGTGTTTATGTGTTTGGTTTACAGTTGTGATAGGTCTATGTGGGACTGGGTTTGTGGTGTATGTGGTTACCTTCTCCTCCTGACTAGTTTTGACAGTACTGAGTTGGGGGAGTTCAGCCTCTGGTTTGGATACATGGTTGCATCTCTCACATATATTTGTATTTATTGGGGGGAGTTGTGGGTTGTCTGTGTACTTGGGCCAAGTGTCACATTGCCGCTGGATTCACAGATTCTACTTGTTGTGGCTGGCCTTAGTGGATTGTATGTGTGGACATATTTTATTGCCATACTACTGATCAGTGATTACTTGCCTTTTTATGTTTGCTCTATCATGTAGTAGCTTCCTCATTCTCTTGCATGGTTTGGTAATGGCTGGAGTCCAGCATGCCAGATGCCTGCGTGTATGGCATTGTGTCTTGTTGTTATTTGTGATTGCATACTCCAAGCATTCCTGTCTGTGTTCATGGAATGCCTGTATAACATGTTCTGTGGTGTGTCCCATATTCTGCACTTGCACAGGGCCTTTCGTGGATTCCACATCAGTTTGGAGGGGTGCAACCTATGCTTTACACATGTTTTTCACTGTGGTTTTCTGGCCAGGGACTGTGGTCAGGATGTGTATATCCAGTGTGATTACTCTATGGTCTGGTCTTACCAGTGAGGGATACACTTCTCATCTTGCCATCCAGTACACATGTTGCTGATTATCACATCCACATTGTGGGAGTGGTACATTGTTCCTGGGCATTTTGGTTTATGGATTCTGGGAACTTTTCTCCTACTATGTTGGTGCTAGTATAATGCTCCCAGTGTATGTCTGGGTATTTTCAGTCAAGCAATATAATGTGGTTTGGGGGGCTTGATATATTCATGTATTCCAACATAGGCCAGGTGCAGTTCCTGGTATTAGGACAGTAGTCTGCAGCAGGCTATATACTGAGAGGTGGTTTTAGCCATTGGTATTTGACCATGGCTAATCCATGCTGCTTCTTGTTGTGGTACCAACATGGGGGTGTGGTTATCTTTGACATTTATTGCTAGTCACCCTCCTTTTGTAGCTTGTTCCATGTTTTGCGGCTATACAGCACAGTATGAGGTGTAACCCGGTAGTGTTAGGGTGCTGATGTGAGCCTTGACCCAGTTTTCTATTACAGGACTGATATCAACATTCTCCATACTGTGTGCGTTTACACTGCACACATCTTGCTGTTTAGACTTCTGGCATTGGGTAGCATTACATCTAGGTTCCTATCCCTTGTGGTACCTATGAAGGTGGGTTTGTGTTTTGAGACTTACCTATTCAGGGCATGTTGTGGGTACTGACAGCCTCTGCCAGTATCCATGGGGCCTGGACTGATAGGTGCACGCCACCCCTAGCAGGTGGTGCATCATGTCATGCTCCGCATGTCTTCCCAGGCTGAAACACATTGGCTCCCCTTTGACTAACTGCATTACTTCAGCCAGTTATTGTAATTGATCATCCCATCATCATTTTGTGGCTTCATGCTTGGTGAGGGTGGATGTTAGTCAGGGTCCTCAGGTGTGCATATAGTACATGGTGTTACATTACTTAACACATGGCATTTATGCCTCAGGTGGTGCTGCAGGGCTGCCTCTGTTGGATGTGAATATTACACTCCCTGTACATGTTTGTGAGCAGGTCATGTCATTTTAGGCATCCCTGTTATTATTTGAGTGAGTCAGAGGGGGTATCATTCTCAGGGTTCCTACTGAGCCAGTGTATGTGCTATGCGTTGCCTCTTTGCCAAGGCCAGGGCATACTGAGCATGCCTCCTTCTGCCTACTGGGGAAGGCTCAGGTTGTTCCTCCTCCGAGTCACGCTCTGCCTGTGATGGCCTTGGCAATGGTGGGGGGCTGTTTGGCCCGGCCCTATGCTGGTCCTGCTGCAGCTGTTTTCGCAAGATCATATTATGTAGCATAGCACATACCAAGACAATTTGGGTACATGTAGTTGGTGTGTACTGCAAGGCTCCACCAGATGTGTCCAGACAAAGGAACCGTGACTTGAGCAGCCCAAACACATGCTCTATTACATTACGTGTTTGTGCATGTGCCTCATTATGGCGTTCGTGTTCAGGTGTGTGTGCGTTTCTGATGGGTGTCATCAGCCACAGCTCCAGTGCATAACCTGCATCCCCCACTAGGTGTCCGTGTGGGATGTCCCCATTGGCAAATGTCTGGTACAGCTGCGTCAAATGCCAGATGTGGGAATCATGGTAGCTCCCAGGGCAGCCAGCACACACATTCATTATTATGCCCTGGGCATCACACACGACCTGGCAGTTGATGGAGGTGAAGCCCTTGCGGTTAATGTAGGCCCTATCCTGCTCACTGGCTGGTGCTTTGATGCATATGTGCATGCAGTCTATTGCACCCACTACCTCAGGGTATTCCGCTATTTGCTGGAAGAGACGCATATTGCTGGCCAATACCTCACGGGCATTGGGGAAATATACATGATCACCGACATGTACTGACATGGCATCCAGGAACTGGTACAGTACCCTGGAGGCTGATGCCTGTGATATCCCCATCATATCACCAGTTGGTCTTTGGAAGGTACCTGTTGCTAGTATTCTTAGGCCAACGCATACCTTGATTTCCACTGGGATGGGTTCCCCTCTGTTGGTTCTGTGTATGAGGCGTGGCCTGCACAGCTCAACTATTTGCTGCAGGAGCTCTCTGTCCACTCTATAGCGCTCTACTATCTCCAGCTCATGTAACCCGTGGTAGGTGACCCTGGGCCTGTACACTCTTCTCCGTCTCCTCACTGTGGGTTGTCTGGCACCATCTGCATTGACACCACCCTCAGCAAGTCGCCTATGTCTCATTATGACAGCTATGGCAGCCCCTAACATTTCTGCTCTGAGTTCAGCTTTTTCAGTTTTCACTTCTAATAGCTTACTCCTGTCTTGAGTGTCTCTTGAGAGAAACATCCTGCACTGCTGTTTGCAGAGTTTTAAGTGCTGGGCTGGACTACTATTCTGCCAGTGTAATTGCCTGCTTCTAATTGTTTTCACCTGCTAGCTCCAGCAGTATTCCTTGCTAGCTTCCTACTAATTCTGTTGC
Source organism: Protopterus annectens (assembly GCF_019279795.1). Lineage (NCBI taxonomy): Eukaryota > Metazoa > Chordata > Ceratodontiformes > Protopteridae > Protopterus > Protopterus annectens. The sequence goes on from NC_056744.1 coordinate 1,200,576,689, forward strand.
TTCCTTTTTCCTTTCTGTTTCCTCAGGGGGAGCAGCGTGCATACGAGCAGAAACACATTCACAGTGGCTTACATGCGCGCACACATGCTTACATGGTTCAGGATCTGCCTATTCGGTTAAAACGCGCACGCACCAGTGCAAACAGCGTTAAACATCTACCAACACACTCCCACATGCTCAGTCTGCCTTACACGCGTGCAAACTGCCCTACTCGCGCTTCATGGCGTGCACCCGTGCGCATGCACACCCAGCAAGAAACTTTGGTGTAACAGTGTACACCTTCCATTTCTTGACTTTCCCATGCTTATCTTGTAGAACTCCTCTTTCCCTGATCTGTGTCTGTCATCTGTCATGTTACACTGACCTCCAATGAACTGCATTTCTTTCTACCATTCCCCCCTGTGATGTCACCTATCTCCTACTCTATTCCTCCCCCTTATGTATCTCTTACACTACTCAGACTGTGCTCATTTGCTATGTGTCTGTGGGATTCAGTATCCTAACCCTCATTTACATGAGATTGCCTACTAATGCTTAGTTACATGTCTTAGACTCAGCTTCCCCCCTTAGCAACCACTACACGGTGGCCATGTTGTTTTTGGTCTGCTGGTCCCTGCATTGTCATTCCATGTATTGCATAAAACCCACATTTGTAGGTTTATAACCTTCATTTTTATGTTTTATACAGCGCAGCCCGTTTGTGCGGGGCTGCGCTGCGTTTAAAATAAAAATTATATTTTTATAATTTTTGCATCGGGTTACCTTGCCAATGGCCACATATTTGGCCATTGGCATGCTGCCTGACACATATGCACCCTTTATTTGGAGCTGACATGGCTCCGTTGTGATTTTTGCAGAAACGTACTCAGTTGTCAACTGAGTACATTTCTGCAGCTAAAACGTCTCTTACACGGGCTGGTTTGTGCTTCATGGATCGCTAATATACCTCATTTAGGTTCATAGGTTCATAGGTTCATACTAGGCTATCTGCCCGAGGGCATTTACAAGCCTAGCCCATAGTTTTGTGGCTTACGCCACCCCTTTAGTATGGGGAACTATACCCATTATTTTGCTGTGCCTCTGTCGAGCAGTGACACTGAGGTAATCCCTGGGGTATATCTGCGATCTCCCATCCATTGGTCAAGATTTCTCTTGAACAAGGCCAGCGAGGTGCTCTGCCTCACATATACCGGGATTTTATTCCACAGCATAGGGAGTCTTTGGGTGATGAATCTATCCCTCCAGCACATCCTATTAATAGCCGTGTCGAGGTTTAAGTCTCCCGCCCTTGTGGCTCTGATGGATCTAGATTTTTTGAGGTGAAGCATATTCATCAAATCTGGGTTTGACATGGCCTTGTATGTTAGGCAAAGGTCACCTCTGAGCAAGCGGTAAGCGACTGAATAGAGCTGGAGTTCTTTCAGTCGGGCAGCATAGGACAGATGTTTGAGAGCCTTTATCCTTTTGGTGAGGAACTTTTGTGACCTTTCCAGCTGCTGCAAGTGTCGGGTCAGATACATTCCAAATGGGGCATTGTACTCAATCATTGGTCTGATGAGTGATGAGTATAGGGAGACTATGACCTCCCTTGATCTAGATGAGAATCCCTTCATGATAAGGTGGGCAATGTAGAAGGTCTTCCTAACTACTTTAGCTACATAGGTGTCGAATGACAGACTACTATCAACCTGGGTCCCCAGGTCCCTGATAACTTCTTCTGTGCTCAGTGGATTGCCACCTATTTGGTAGCTAGGGGTAACCTTGTTTTTCCCGAAGGGTATGACTATGCATTTTTTGGCATTTAACTTTAGGCCATGGCTCTGGCACCAGTTATCCGTTTCTGTGAGACCCTTCTGAAGGATATCTGTGTCAGATGTGTTTTCTACTATGGCGCCCAGTTTACAGTCATCTGCAAACTTTGTCAGCCATAACCCTCCTGTGTTTGCTTGTACTCGGAAAAGTAGATGCCAAACAAGAGTGGGCCCAGGACTGAGCCCTGTGGTACACCACTTGTGACAGGCTTTGAGTCTGACATGGCGCCAGCAACTCTGACCCTGTGGGTTCTGTCACTCAGCCAGTTTGCAACCCATCTTGTGATGTATGGGTTAACATTTAAGCTGATGAGTTTTTCAATGATACCCGAGTGGGGTATTGTATCGAAGGCCTTTGCCAGATCGAGGTAGGCTGTATGGACTGCCTTTCCCTCATCAATGGCTTTGGTGACTGTTTCGAAAAAGTCAACCAAGTTTAGAAGGCATGATCTGCCTTTGACAAAGCCAAACTGGGATGGATCCAAAGTCTTCAAATTCCCTATGTCTTTATTTATGAGGTCCATTATGATCCTCTCCATGGCTTTGCAGATAAGACTTGTCAAGCTAATGGGCCGGTAATTTCCAGGGTCGGTGGAGGCACCGCCTTTGTGAAGTGGGACCACAGTTGCAGTGCCACTCCTGGGTATGTATCCAGAGGTAAGACTATGATTAAACAGCTGTCCTAGCTGTGGGTTTAATTCCTCGTTGAGTTCGTGGAGCACACAGCCGGGGACACCATCAGGTCCCGTGGATGCTGTGTTTTTTGCTTTGGAGAGAGCAGTTCTCACTTGGGCGTTGGAGATGTTTGGGGGTCTGCAATCGCTTGGTATAGATATCTCTCCTTTTGGGGAGGGGAGAAGTTTGCACTGAACCTGTCAGCCAGTATGTTGGCAATGTCTGTAGGATCAGTAATCTTCACATCATTTTGAACTAGTTCTGAGCATATCTGGGAGTTTCCTCCCAGGTTTCTAACATAGCTAAAGAAGGCCTTATGATTGTCTTTTGAGTCTTTAGCTATTTTTCTCTCAAAATTTGCTTTGGATGATTTTATGAGAGCTCTTAGTTTTTACTTATAGTGATCAAGGGTGTCTTACCTTTTAAGGATTTTGCTCTATCTTGTAGTAGCTTCCTCCTTTTGTTGTAGAGTTTGTTTATGGCTGGGGTCCACCAGACTGGACGCTTGCCTTTGGTACAAAGAGTCTTTGTTTTGCTTGGGATTGCCTTATCCATGCAGTCCTGCAGGTGCTGGTAGAAGGCATTTGTAAGTGATTCAGCGGCTTGAGTACTGTTTTCCGCTGGCTCGGGGCCTTAAAGGAGACCACACTAGTCTTTAGAAGTGTGAAGTCGGCTTCGAGAAGTTCTTTACTGTGGTCTTTTTATTTCAGGTGGGGGTGGGATGAGGACCTCCAGCGAGATTAGTTTGTGATCTGATCTCACCAGTGAGGGGTATACTTCCGGTGTTGAACATTGTGCTCCCATGTTCGTGATGATGAGATCAAGTATGTTTTCTCCTCTTGTGGGGATGGTGACTAGTTGTTCCATGGCATTTGAGTTTATGAATTCCAGGAACTTTTGGGCTAGGGTGTTTGGGCTTGAGTAGTGTTCCCAGTCTATATTAGGGTAATTGAAGTCACCTAGTATGATGGTGTTTGGTGATACATTTATCCCCTCTAGTGTTTTCAGGAAGGCCATGTGAGGTTCCTGAGATTGTGAGGGTGGCCTGTAACATGCTACAATTTGCAGAGCAGTCTTGCCTATGGTTAATTGCACCTGGATGGTCTCCGATGCATCGTGCGTTGCCACCAGTCTTGAGGTGTGGGTGTCCTTGATGAATATGGATACCCCCCCTCCTTTCTTGGTATTGTCCGGATTTTGGGGCCGGAACGCATGATAACAGGTAAAACCTGATAGTGCTGGGGTGCTCTCAGGAGCCTTGAACCAGGTTTCTGTCACTGCACAGACATCAATGTTCTACATACTGAGAAGGGCCTCGAGTGCGTGCATTTTGAGATTTAGACTTCTGGCATTGAGCAGCATTACCCTTAGTTTTTTTCCTTTTTGTGTTCTAGGGTGGTAGGTTTAGAATTTGAGCCTTGCCTAAAAAGGCACTATGGGGTGGCAAGAGCCTTTGCCAATATCCGAATCCCAGGGTGACAGGTGCAAGCCGTCCCTCATGAAGCAGCATGGCTTGTCCAGCATGTCATCCCAGGCAGACAGACATTGGATCCCCTTTGAATGACACCAGAGTTTTAGCCAATTGTTAAAGCTGATCATCTTATCTCTGTATTGTGGCATCATTCTTGGTGAAGGTAGGATACTGCTCAAGGTCAGGGTCATACCTGCCTGGGCTACATAATCAGAGAGCTCCTCAATGTCTCTTTTCATGTAGTCCAAGGAGGTACGTCTCAGGTCGTTTACACCAGCGTGGACAATGACTGAGTCGTATTTGTACCTGCTGTTGAGAGACCTGAGTGCTTGCGTTATGTGGCGGATTCTAGCCCGACAGGCAGCTTACTTTGACCTTCTCCTTACTCAGTCTGGTGAGCGGGATGCCAGTGTGTCTGACTATGGAGTCACCAATGACTAGTGTGTCTGGCATTGTATTTGGCCTTAAGGGCTGTGACTGTTTGACACTCTGACTGTGAGGTCTATGTGTTGCAGGTGTTGTGTTCTGAGGTGGTGGTTGTTTGGGTGTCTGCTTTGGTGGCCTCTGCTGTTTTGGTAGATTTTGATCAGAGCCAAGTATGTCTTTGTGTGTTTATGTGTATGATTTGAGGTTGTGATGGTACTATGTGAGACTGGGTCTATAGTGTGTGTGGTAACCTTCTCCTCCTGACTGGTCTTGCCAGTCCTATGTTGAGAGAGCTCAGCCTCCAGTTTGGCCGTATAGTTGCATCTCTCGCATGTATTTGTGTTTTGTGGGAGGAGGAGAGGGTTGTCTGTGTACATGAGGCAATTGTAACATTGCCTCAATATTCCCAGGTTCACCAGCTGAGCAGGAGAGGACACTAGCAACTGATCCCTCGACATGCTAGAAGGACTAGACAAAAAACTTTAAAAGAGATTCCGGGGACGTGGGTGACCGAGAAATGGGGTTTGCCTTTTGGGGTGCTATCTATAAGAGTGCCGTATCAAGGTAATAAGTACTGTAGGAGCAAGTGCTAGGTTTAACAGATAGAGAAAAGTCTACTTGGAGTCAAGTAGAGATGATCTTTTTAGGTATTAGAGAAAGTGCTAGTAACAGGGATGCTTAAAGGTAAGATTGAAAAGAATGCACTCTGCAGTGTGCACTAGAGAAGTTAGATATGAAAGTAGGTAACGTGAGTTTTACCTGTTTAAAAAGTGAAGGTTTAGTGGAGAGTTACTATTTTTAAAACAGCAAGATGGACTGAAAGGGGTGGTTACTTTTGTATTTTGGTACTATGAAATACTGTAGGATGGCCAATAAATTTGAATAATTGAAGGGGTGGGATTTCAAAAGTGATGGTTTTGTGATTACTCACATAAGCCAGTGAAAGTAGAGAGAAATGAGATGTATGGTCAGATTAACATAAGAGGCGGGCAACTAGAAAGACAGTGGTATTTAACAAGACAACTTAAATGGGTGGGAGGGAGGGAAAAAATTCTGCCTGACTCAGAACAGAGAGAGCTGTGGTCTCTTTTGAAGTTTTAATATGCTGTTAAAACAGAATGCAAGCAAAACACAAGGTAAAGAAAACAAATTACAGTATTCAAAATATAGAAAGGCAATACAGAAATACAAAAAATAACAGCAAACTAACCTTTCCTTCACAGCAAAGTGTAGCAGAGTCTGGATGAGCCTTTCGGCTGCAAGTGAGGTATTTAGCATATCCACGCCCAGTCCATGTAAGAGACGTTTTAGCTGGTCTCTTACACGGAGTTTCGGGCTGTTCCTGGATCGCGAGGCTTGCATGGAGTGTTACACGTCTTTTACACTCTGTGCAAGCCTTCGTGAATCCTGCCCTTTGTCTATCAAAACTTTTAAGGAAGTAATGCCATATGGAAAAAGAACATCAGTGTCTTGTAAATTTTTTGCTACTTATTTCAAAATAAACAGATTAACTTTTTAAGTCCCATCTTACCCTCAGCATTGTAAAGTGATCAATACATAAAATTGGATGATCTTTGAAACTAAAACAAATTTCTTCACCTTACAGTCACAAGTAAACTGCAAGCAGAATTGCTCTGCATGTCCTTAACATCTTAAGTGATAGAACTCTAGCCAGACTACTAGATCCTTCAACAAATGCCTTCCAAATGGAAATAAAATTTCTTCTAAACGTGAAGCTAGAGCATTTAACTGTTATCTAGTCAGCGTATGGTGTACAAAGTAAACCCACTTATTTTCAAAAAACGAAGCTCACATGCCTTTCTAATTTAGTTGCTCTTCCTGTAACATTACCTAATATTTCTCATACACAAAATCAATATTCCATTATAGTTTAATACTACCTTTTCTAGCCACACAATATTTGTTTCTGTTGAACAGCCTTTTCTCAAGTTAATGTTTTTTTCTTATGCTTCACTGCTACTGCATTAACCTTATAACAAATAAGCTTTAATATGCTGCTTTTCACTTATTTACCTTACAGAGTATATTGTTTTATATATTTCACTTTATTTTACACTGTATGCATTTAATCTTTTGTTCCTTGCCATCTTCCTTTATATCTATCGGTCTATCTATCTACCTTTCTTTATTTCTCTCTCCCCATCTGTATATATGTATATATATATATATATATATATATATATATATATATATATATATATATATATATATTCTTTTTACTTAACATCTTTGTTATTGCACTTTGTCATTTAGTTATCTCTGTTTTTAAATTTTAGATTGTTTGCATATTTCTCCTAGTTTTTTTTCTTTTCAGTTTTACAGGGCACATCTGAAAATGGGAATTGCCCTGTAGGGCTAACGTGTTTAAACTTTAACAAAATATAAAATAAGTTTAAAAAGATAAAACTGATATGTTTAAGTAAATGAACAAGCAACTACACATGTAATATCTTGATGCAAAAAAAAGACTGACCATTCAGACCTTTTACTCTGATTATGCTTGATCAGTAATGGAAGCAAGTCATTGCTAAAGCAAATACGACTACAAATATGAGTCATGTGCCTTGGATTTCAAGTGACCTATCAATGAAGTTGGTAACCCCCATTGTGAAAGTCAGTGTTCACAGATGTGAGGTGAATGTGGCATGAATTTTCTTGCATCTAGGCCAGGAGCCTACACTGCCCTGCACAGTAGTGCCTGATATCATCATTATTATCAACATGCTTTTCCCCATTTTCTACATGGGGCTGGGGTGTTGTGTCTACTGTTACCATCTCCCTCTACTCAATGACACTCTCCTACCTTCTTCTACACTCATGCCTGACAATCACATGTCTTCTCTCATTCATTGCTTCCACTTCTTTGTTGGATGCCCTTGATCCCTCTTGTCTTCTTCCTGTCTTTCCCAAATCTTCTTCACCAGTGTGCCTTCTGCTTTTCGGCACATGTGCCCAAACCACTGCAGTCTGTTCCCTTTGACCTTTTTTGCAATTGGAGCTATTTCAGCTTCTATTCTTATGCCCTTATTTCTTTTTCTGTCCAACAGTGTGCATCCTGCCACCCATCTCAGGAACTTCATTTCCATCACCTTTAGCTTCCTCATCTGCTCTGCCACTGTTTTGTACACCTTACTTTTCAGCCTCTTTGGCATTTGTCTGCCATACACTACCCCAACACTGTGCAATTTGGCAGCATTGTCCCTGATTCTAACTTTGATGTCCTCATACAGACTTTCCTTCTTCTCAGTCACCCCTCCCATATACTTTCCTTCTGTTTCAGTTCTCAGCTTCTGCTGATTCCCCCATTTGCTGCCAATACAGCTGTCTTATCTGTACTTAATTTAATTCCACATTCCTTTCAATTTACATTCCATTTCCCTACCCTTTGCTGACATTCTTGCTCAGAGTCTGCCTGTGATGCCACATTGTCTGCATACAACAACTTTGTTGACCTGCCCCCTTACTCTAATTTGCTAATGAAGCACATCACCAGCATGAACAGCAGTGGGCTCAGAACTGAACCATGATGCACAACCACTGCCATTGAGAACCTCTGTGTGAGACCAAACACTTTTCATACTTGAGCCATTGGGTCCTTGTACACAGCCTGGATTAATTCTATTAATTTTACCAATGATTTTGGGACTTCAAACCACAATAAGACTGCCCAAATCAACGTTCTTGGGACTTTGTCATTTGCTTTCTCCAAGTCAAGGAATGCCCAGTTAGACTCTTTTCTCATTTCTAGCTTCTTCTCAAGTATAAAATATGCAAATATCGGGCCAGCTGTGTTGCGACCTTATCTGAATCCAAACTGCTCATTTCCCATCTTACTTTCTACTACTCTGAGTATTTGTTTATCAATCACCCTCTCTACAACTTTCATGCTGTATGATAAGAGTTTTATACCTCTATATCTTTATATTTTCATAGACTCATAGGTGTTTACTAGGCTAATGACCACAAGGGACTTTTTAAGCCTAGCCATGTATCCCAAATCTCTGACAAGTTCTGGTACCTTTGATAAGTGTAAGAAGGGGCTTTGGAGATGAACCATTTACAAGCAGGGGCCTGGGAGATGAACAATTTACAAGCTGCCTGTGTCCATTAGAGACATAGGTGCCAAACTAGGGATGAGTTTCCTGTTCCTCATCCAATTGTCCAAGTTACACTTGAATTGTGTTTGGGAGGAACTCTGCTTCATGTGGATGGGGAGATTGTTCCACAGATGGGGTAATCTCTGGGATACATATCTGTCTCTCCAGCAGGTTCTTTTTATATCACAGGAAACATTTAAGTGTTTAGCATGGGTAATTCTGGTGCTGTATGTTTTGTAGATATGCCGGAGTCCATCAGAGTGGGGTCTGACAATGCCCAGTATGCCAGGCATAGATCTCACCTCAACAGCCTGTAGGAGACAGAATACAGAGACAGTGACTTGAGATGGTCTGAATAGGACAAATTGTTGGATATACCTGGTTAGGTACATACCAAAGGGGACATTACACTCAATGATAGGTCTGATGAATGCCAAATACAGAGAAAGAATGACTTTCTTGGACCTAAATACCATACCTTTGTTTATAAGTTGTGCAACATTGAATTATTTCCTCACTACTGTAGACATGGGATGGTCAAAGGGTAGAGTACTGTCTATGTGTATCCCTAAGTTGCTGACTTCTAGGTCATCTCTAAAGGGTGTGTTGTCAATATGATATTTTTATGAATTTCTTGGCATTTAGCTTTAGTCCTTGACACCAGTTATTTGTCTGTGTCAGCCCTTCCTGGAGAACATTTATGTCATCTGGGATTCAATGACAGCACCTAATTTGCAGTCATCTGTAGATTTAGTCATACAGAGGCCATTGACATTGGCCTTGACTTCAGAGAAACAAATGACAAAAAGGAGTGGTCCCAAGACTGATCCCTGAGGGAGTCCACTTGTGATTTACCTCTTTCTAGAGGTGGACTCCCCAGTTCTAACTTCCTGAGTCTTGTCTGTGAGCCAGGTGGCTATCCACTGGGTGTCATAAGGGTTTGTATGTAACCTCTTGAGTTTGTCAGCAATGCCAGAGTGGGGTATTGTCAAATGCCTTGGTCAGGTCAAGGTAGGCAGTGTGAACCATTATGCCCGTATCCATTGCTTTGATGACCTACTCAAAGAAGTCCACCAGATTGAGTAGACATAACCTACCCTTGATGAAACCAAATTGGGTTGGTCCAGTGTGTGGAGGTTTACTATATCATTAGTGATCATTTCCATGATAATTCTTTCAATGGCTTTGCATACGAGACTGGTGAGACTTATGGGTCTGAACTATACCTCTGAAATGTCAAAATGTTATAAAAGTGGTTTATTGCTGACATAAGAATACCATTTTTTACTTTTTCCTTGTCCTGTTTGTATCTTTGCATCTATGAAAACTTTTCTATATCTTATAAATGAGCATACAGCCTTATCCATTACTCTGTAGACTCCCAATTTATCTTGAATTTTAGCAAAATAGGAAAGCCCCATGTATATGAACTTCACTTTTGATTTCACCAAGGTTAGGAATTTCCAGTTGTCTTTTCATTTTATCTCTGAATTCAAGAATGCTCCATAAAAGCTGCTAGGCAGCAAATCTTAAATAAAAGTATTCTGTAAATGTCTGTATAAACCTTGCATAGTGCACACCACTTTATATCTTAACGTTTGGGATCATATTTCTCCATCTAAATATAATTTTCCTGCTTCCACTAAATTTCTGTAAGCTTTAAAACCCAATAAAATAGTATAAAAAGTAATTTGTTGCCATCCACACACACCCATTACTTAAATATACTAACTCCACAGTTGAACAACCATGGGAAAAGAGAAGACCATACACATTGCTTCACTACTGGTATGCGAAATGAAACTGCACTGGGACTGAGTTTCCATAGCAAATAATAATAACAAGCTGAATGCAAGTGAGTTAAAAACAATAAAATGAAACATCAAGTCACATAACGTGTCATCTACTATGGCAATCCATTTTCTTAACTTTAATATTGTCTTCCATACCCAAAGCCATGTGAAACAAGCAGATGAATGGGATATGCCTGCTTACCCTACATTGTGTAACCTTTGTTATAAATAATGAAGAGTACTCCTTGTGAACAGATCATATTTTTTTCCACCATTACTCATGCCTAGGAGTAACAAAATGATGCATTTCCAAAAATGAAAAAAAAGGCATATTATAAAATATGTGCTCTTCATTATAGACTGCAGTTGCATTACTTGTTCTTTAAGCTTGAAAATCTCTGTCTCTCTCTGTCTTTAGGACTCCATCAAAAATGTGACTTCTCAGCTGGATGTGCTGATTAACTAATGTAAAATAAGTGATCAGATACATAAATAATCCCGTCTTTTTAAAATAATTTTCTATGTAGAGTCAAGGAGTTTGCCATCATATTCCATAACTTCTATATGAATGTGCCTTCAGATGCTATGGGACGGGTAAGGTGCTACTTCTGCTGCTGTTTCCAATTTCCTGAAGTGTTTCCACAGTAAACAAGAAAGAAATCAATTAAAGACCCACTTATAGCAGGTACTAATTATTCAAAGACAAGCACATACTAATTATTGAAACCTGATTATTTGAAACCTGGTTCAAGGCTCCACAGAGCACCCCAGCACTACTGGGCTACAACTCATACCACATATTTCGGCCACAGAACATGGACCAAAACAAAAAAGGAGGGGGTGTATCCATATTCATCAAGGATGCCTACACCTCCAGGTTAGTGGCACAGCATGATACCTCCGAGATCATCCATGTGCAAATAACATCAGGCAAATCTGTAATGCAAATTGTGGCCTGCTACAGATCACCCTCCATGACCCAGGACCACCACTTTGCCTTTCTGGAGACACTGGAAAACATGAAGGTCCTACCGAACACCCTGATATTGGGCAATTTCAATTACCCTACCATTAACTGGGAAAACTACTCAAGTACAAACTCCCAGGTCCAGCGCTTCCTGGAATTTATCAACTCAAATGTCCTGGATCAGCTGGTAAACTCCCCTACCAGAGATGAAAACATAATTGACCTGGTCATCACCAATATGGGCAAAAGGTGTTCCACACCAGAGGTCAACCCATCACTGGTTAGATCAGACCATAAACTAATCACTCTGGATGTCCACACCACACCACCACCTTCAACCAAGGAAACCACAGTGAAACACTTTTCTATAGCAAACTTCACCTTACTTAAGACAGAGGTGGTAAGTTTCACAGCCTCCACGCTAAAGGATAACAGTGTCCAAGATGCAGGAACCTTTACAAATGCACTCTACAAGCACCTACAAGGATGCATGGATCATGCCATCCCTAGCAAAACCAAGACTCACTCCCCTAAAAGAAGGAAACCAGTCTGGTGGACCCCTGCCATAAACAGGTTATACAATAGAAGGAGGAAACTAGTTCAGAAAAAAAGCAAATCCCAAGAAGGAAAGACACCCCTGATCAGTATCAGTAAGAAACTAAGGTCCCTCATAAAATCTTCCAAGGCTAACTTCGAAAGAAAAATAGCCAAGGATTCGAAACATAGCCACAAAGCCTTCTTTAGCTATGTCAAGAATCTAAGTGGCAACTCACAGATATGCTCTGAGCTAGTGCAAAATAGCACAAAATATACTGAACCCACTGATATTGACAACATCCTGGCAGATAGATTCAGTGCAAACTTCACCCCTCTCTCACCCCCAAAAGGGTCCACAACAATACCAGAAAAGTGTAATGTCCAGGAAATCACAGACGCACAGGTGAAAACAGCCCTTTCAAAAGCCAAAAGCACAGCATCAATGGGGCCAGATGGTGTCCCAGGCTGCGTCTTGCACGAACTACAGAATGAACTAACCCCTCCACCTAAACGCACTGTTTAACCTCAGCCTCTCCACAGTCTACGTGCCCATAGAATGGCGCACAGCAATGGTTATTCCGCTCCATAAAGGAGGGGCCACAACTGACCCTGGTAACTATCACCCCATAAGCCTGACTAGCCTGGTCTGCAAGGCTATGGAGTGCATCATCATGGAACTCATTAACAAAGACATTGGGAACCTCCAAACACTTGACCCAACCCAGTTCAGTTTTGTTAAGGGCAGGTCATGCCTACTAAACCTGGTTGACTTCTTTGAGACAGTCACCAAGGCCATTGATGAAAGGAAAGTAGTTCACACAGCCTACCTTGACCTCGCCAAGGCTTTTGACACCATTCCCCACTCGGAAATTATAGAAAAACTCACCGACCTGAACATAAACCCCTATGTCATGAGATGGGTTGCCAACTGGCTTACAGACAGAACTCACATGGTAAGAATAGCGGGCTCCAGGTCCGACTCTAAACCAGTCACAAGTGGTGTCCCATAAGGCTCGGTCCTGGGACCCCTACTATTCGGCATATACTTCTCAGAATTACAGGCAAACACAGGAGGACTATGGCTAACCATGTTTACCAATGACTGCAAACTGGGAGCCATAAATGACTCTTCGGCTGATATAGACATTCTCCAAAAGGGCCTTACTGAGACGGACACCTGGTGTCAAAGTAATGGTCTCAAGCTAAATGCCAAAAAATGCATAGCCATCTGGTTTGGGAAAAACAAAACACCCATGAATTACCACATAGGTGGCAGCCCTCTTAATATAGAAGTAATAAGCGATCTGGGGACCCAGGTAGATAGTAATTTCTCCTTTGACAATCATATTGCCAAAGTAGTTAGGAAATCCTTCTATGCAGCCCATCTAATTACTAAATGGTTTGCATCTAGAAATAAAGAGGTTATAGTGCCCCCCTACTTGTCACTCATCAGACCCATCATAGAGTACAATGCCCCGTTTGGGATGTACCTCACAAGACACTTCCAACAGCTGCAAAGACCACAAAAGTACCTCACCAAGAGGATTACTGGTCTCAAACATATGTCCTATGCAGCCCAACTGGAAAAACTCCAGCTGTACTCAGTGGCATATCGCTTATTCAGAGGTGATCTCTGCCTGACTTACAAAGCCATGTCCAACTCAGAATTGATGGACATGCTCCACCTAAAGAAATCCAAGTCACTGCGAGCCATTCGCTCTAGTGAGCTAAACCACGCCACAACAATAAATAGAACATGCTGGAGGGATAGATTCCTGTCACAGAGACTACCCATGCTTTGGAACAATATTCCAAACTACATTAGGCAGAGCCCCTCACTAACACTCTTCAAGAGAAACCTTGACAAGTGGATGGGTAACAGAAAATACACCCCTGGGATCACTTCATTGGCTCTTCTTGACAGATGTTCAGTTAATTAATCAATGGGGCAGCGAAAGCTGACACACTCTGGCTAGGTTTATAAATGCCCTCAGGCAGATAGCCTAGTACCTACCTATGAACCTATGAACATGTAAGATGCCCAATTCATCCCTATCTTTCTAGCTTATTACTGATCATATGTAGTAAACTGTCATTTCTAAAATGTATAATACTGTTCCTGAGTTGTTCTCCCCCATATTTTCTATAATAGTACTATAGAAAAGAATTCCAACTCAGATATGCCTTTGAGGTTCTGTTTAGGATGCTGTTAGGGTGCCCCATGCAAAGTGCTGCACTTTAAATGTCTTCTTACCCATATCACCTGTATCTTTTGGACTTGCACCTCTGATTATCACACTGATACGTCACTGTATGCATTTTCTTAAGAAGGCTTGTCACACACCCAAGTCTTCCATCATCTTCCATTGCTTGAATCCTCTGACACCACATAGTACAGTCCACCAGAATCAATTGGGTTCCATTCATTGCATTAAAATTATTTCATTAAAGCAGGAAAGGCCTGTATGTTTAATTTATTCTGTTTTTTCAGTTAGAATGACTTCAGTGAACAGTAGGTTTAAGGAAGATTCTCCTCATTCCTACCTTTGTGTAATCTTGGAGTCAATATAATTAGAATTTGAGAGGTATGTGGGTGCAGTTGGCTTGTTACCCGCAAAAACTGTCTTGTATTTTATTTATTTTTTTGATGGACTGAGTTGTCGATGCATTTGTTTAAAACTTTCTCTTGTTGAGCTAATACATACCTTATATCTCTGTAGGAGAATTCAGTAGTCATCTTATTTGTGTAGTGGATTTTTTATGGGAATTTACAACTTCAAGGTTAGTTGTCTAAGAGGCATCTCGCTCGTTTTCAATGTAAGACCTATTCCAGCATTCTTTAGTCATAGGCTGTATTGGTGCTGTTATTCAGCATTCTACAGTCAAAGCCATGGACTGCTGTGTCATAACAAATCTCTCCAGTTTTAATTCTACTCTCAGATGTTGCATGCTTAAAGATGCACTTTGCCGATTCATGACAGGTGTAGCATAGATGCCAGAACATAGCACTTTCACTCAAAAGTACATGTTTACTAACTTCAGCTTAATAGAAAAACTATGTGTCAGGATGTTGACTTTCTAAATTTGCATCAAGTGATGCTTCTAATCCCAGTTTTACTGAAAAAATATATAGAATATTTGGATATGTGTGCTTCTTGGTTTTCTATGTAAAGATAGTAGGTAAGAGTTTGCTTCTTGTGGTACTTGTATGGTCCAGAAAAATAGCACTGCACTTGCAGCAAATTCCAAGGATGATTATGAAGCTGAGTAAAGGATTGCGGAGTTACTAATAGAACTGTAAATGCATCTGCATCCCCTATCCATATTATAAATATACCATTGGTATATCAGAAATAAATGTAGACAAAAAACTGATCAATTTGCTAAAAATGAACTTAGATTCAGATTGCTACACTGAATATGGGTTCACTGGCAGGATAAATAATTTTGAGGTGTTGCAAGTAGGGTTGTGACCTTTCCCGCTTTATATAGGACAATTTGTATTTGGTCAGTTATGTTCTACAGGAAAAAAAATGAAAAATAGCAAATAACTTTAGAGTTTATGGCAAAAAATATTTTTCAAAACCTTCTTTAATAGTCGTATAAAACAATTATTTTGTATTTGAAACACCTAAGAATGAGTTTTTATTCTAGGAAAAAAGTGAAGTTCTGTCCTTTGCGTTGGCCTTGGGTGTGGTTTGTTCCACAAAATTTCACATTTTTACAGAAGAAGTCCCACTTCTGGGTATTTAAAAAGGTGACGATTCTAGCTGCAAGTATTTATCATTTTCTGTGATTTGTTTGCTAGATGATATCACCGTGGAGTGGTCCTAGGGTTTTTTTCTGCCATGTTCTGCACACAGAGGAAAAAGAATGTTGTATATTTTATATGCAGTATTTTAAAAGGGTTTGTATATGATAAGCACATAATTTATTTTTTTTCACACATTTTTAAGTATTATAGTGTCTAATAATTTATATTACACTGTTAGAAATAATGTAAGTTGCAAACATTTAACTTAGGCTCTGTGCCATTATATGAGTTATGGGACGTAGTATTTAACAAAACTGTTTCTTAGCTCCAAGACTAAAAGTGCAGGTAAAGTTGTTAGCAGAAGAGCATGAAAGAAGAAATTCTGACTTTGTTTAAGCTGTACTAGAAAGAGAAGGCAGTTGTTAGGAAGTCTTGTACTTGCATGAAGTTACTAATACAGTGAAGCTTGTAGACAGTGATGGATTAGGAGGAAGATTCCATTTCATTACAAGTATAATGCTACAACTGATTAGATGTAGAATCAAAGAAGAATGTAAAATTTTCCAGAAGTGTTTTATTGTAACCACTTTTTTTCCCATCTTTGCACATGCCACTGTTCATACCACCGGTTGGCTAGCCCTGTTGCAGTTGTTTTTCCATGCCACAAATCTGTAAAAAATACCCAAGGCATAGGCACAAACCCATGCCCTTAGTGGACATACACCAATTTAATCAGATTACATTGGCTAGGTTTGTAAACGCTCTCAAGCCATTAGCTTAGTTATCCCTTATGAACCTATGGATGGAGCTTGGAAGTAGTTGCCTTAATGATAAGGAGGAGCTTGGATATCCTGTGTATCTAGGAGACAAGGTGGAAGGGCAGTGCAGAAAAGCTAGATGGCTTGAGACCCAGAGTCTACTACTCAGGGGGAGGACAGATTAGAAATGGTATGGGAATTGTGGTGAGAGGGAGTCTTCTAGAAACAGTGAGGAATATCATCAACATTAGTGACAGACTCATAGCAATTAGATTCCAGAAAAATAGGCAGTATTCATAATCTCAACCTATGCCCCACAGCAGGGTTGTGATGATGAATAAAACAGTGCATTCAAGGAAGCAGGTGCAGAACTACTACTTAAAGTGGGATAAAATGATGTATTGTTGATAATGGGGGACCTGAATGGTCATAATAGGAAAGACAGAACAGGATATGAGGACTGCATGGGTCCACATGGGTTGGACAACAGATATAAAGGTGGAGAGGTCATTTTACACTTTTATCTAAGAAGAAGAAGAAAAAAAAACATTGCTTATATTAGAACTAATATCTTTCTATGCTTTGTATTTTTCTCTTGTTCACGTATTTTTCAGTACATCTCAATTACCTGTAATTGTATTACTACTGCTATTTGAACTGTGTTTTGATTAATTGCTAACTATGCTGAGATTTGTTCTTTGTGTCTGTAAAATCTCTGGAGCTTTTCTCCTTGGGTCTCCACTGAAAATGGGTGTCCAGCTCACTTGGACCAACCAACAAATGTCAAATAAATAAATTAATAAAATAAATAAATACATCTACCAAATGGCTTAATGGTACACAGCACATGCTTCACCAAGACAGACAGTGTTAAAGCAGGATGCCTTCCTACCAGTGGCGGCTGGTGACATCAAATCAAAGGGGGGCTGCAGGAGACAGCTGTATAGGTGGGGACAATGGGAAGGGGTGTGTCCAACTAGAAAGGGGCAGAGCTATGCTCAAAACCACAAAAACTGGGACTTTAATTAAATATGCTGCCATGGGTGCCAAGCCATCATTATGAGAGTCCAATCAAGACAAAATGAAGTGTAGAAGAAAATAAATATTTCAATGCATTGGCTGCATGACAGCTTACTTACTATCTAGATAGAAACATTGTGAGGCATGAAACAATAAATTACTTTTTAAATACATTACTGGAATGCCAGTCAAAATCAAGTATAAAAAAACAAGCAGCACTTAACTCAAACCACTTCTCCTTGCCCTGCAGTTCTAATTAATTTATATTCAGCTTTATAAAAGTACCAAGTAACATGTTGAAAGTAGCAATCTCTGTGATACCCCCACTTGTAAAAATGTTTCTTATCCAAAAAAGGCCTGCTGCCTGACAACAACTATCTACTTGTTTCATGGGGAAAACATTATCAAAGTAAAAAAAACAGCAAACAAGAAACAAGTTCAAGATAAATTGCTTAAAGGATTACTGCACAGGTTATGGTCCATACATAATAGATTGGCATTCTGTTTAGTTTATGGGTAAAGCCTGCAAAGATGACTGCAAGTCTCCAACAAATGTAATGAGCTTCTGAAAACACTGTAAACCTGTCCTTAATGCATTTCAATACCTAAGGCTTATACGTTATCTAGTTATGTAAATATTCTCTTCATGGCAAAAACAAAAAGGCTTTCAATGTTGGTAATTCTTTAACAGTATGCTTATTAAAGCTTACTTGCATCTTACAATCTCAGACAAGCTTGCCTGATTGTCATTAAAGCACTGCTAGTTAAACACAGAGCAGCAGATACTCCAACAACATGCATTTTATGAATAATAAAAAGCATAAATCAACAGTATAAAAATATGAAAGAAAACCAGAATATTCTGCAAAATCAAAGACAGATGAAAAGCCCCTGTATTACTTCTGTCTACCTTGGATGGGGGGGGGGGGTACTCTGCACACTTACACTGCATAACTGCTTCTTGCTTTGTTTTGACTCATCCAGAGTCACTACATGGGGGAGTGGGGTGCAACAAGTATGTCAAAATTTGAAATGTCTCTGGCTAACGGTGATGGTCCTGACATATTTGTCATACCTCTCAACCTCGGAGCAAGAAATGTGGACAAAGCTATAAAGAGAAGTGGGACAGAGCCCCAAAATAAGGACAATTTTTAAATATTGTACTTATAAACTTGGAAAGATAATAGAATTGTAGGTCTTGCATTATTATGAATTTTCTGAAGGGTATAAAATCTGAAACTCAAATGTCTGTCATTATTTTCTAACTTCAGTCTTTAATGATTTGACACTAATTTGCCAGAAGACCACAATTTTATGAAAAACAGACCAAAAATGTGATGCAAAAATATAAAATAGCCACACAAGATAGCTGGGAACCTGTCACAGAAGGGACACTTTTTAATATTAGTACTGTTAACTTGAACAGCTGATAAAATAAGAGAATCTGCATGTGTTTCCAAAATAAAAGTAATCTACAACTCTGATCATTACAATTAATTAATTGTAAACCCACTGTGTTTTCTTCCAGAATTGCCATTTTGCAGAGGGATTATTAGGGGGAGAGCAGCATTTTGAGCCAAGATCAAGGGCAGTTGAAAGGTTTGGATATACCCAATTCTATAAAGCGATTTATTTGCATGTACCTCTCAACCTCTTAACACAGGAAATCTGGACAAGGCCAAATATATTGGGGGAACATACAAACAGTGCTAAAAATTGCTCTTGTATAAACTTAGACAGTTGATAGAATAACAGGTCTTGCTTTAGCATGCATTTTCCTGAAGGGTATGAAGTCTGAAACTCAATGTCTGTCATTATTTAGTGACATCATTCCTAAGTGATTTGCCAGAAAATCACAAATTTTATGAGGAACAAACCAAAAATAAGAAGCAAAAATCTATTCATTCTGTGACAATCTGGACAGTTGAGAGGTATAGTTCAGCCGGTGCTGTCTTTGAATTTGCCACCCGTCCCTCCTCATAAAATCATGGTCGAATGGGGCCTCCCCCCTGCAGCCATTCCAATGTCCCATTACTTGGCTATTTCACCCCATTTACCATAAACACTGTAATGTGCATACTGCTTTATTTCTATGATGATTTGGATTTCATTTAAAAGTCTTATTTTACATTTTACACCACAAATACTAATAGACATCTGCTAAACAAAACAATGCAGTCTCACAATGAAAATAGACTTAACATTAAAACATCTCTGCCCTTGAAACTCACATTCATTGAAACAGCACTGAAACCCACATTCAAAGAAAATACATCTGCCCAATGGCAGATAAAGATTAACTTTGGGCTGTTTTCAAATTATAGGCCCCTTGCACACATAAAAATACATATGTTCTTTGATACACCTTCCTGATTGTATTAAATTATATTCCTTGTATAATACAGTACAGTTGTTAGAGGGCATTTTAAATTTATTGTTTTGAACATTTTTCCAGTAAACAAAGAAACAAATTGCATGCACCAATAATGACAAAACTTCCCAATTCAGAACATTTCCATCATAAAAATCTAGTCAAATTTCTAAAATCCACCAGTATCAGTAAATATGCACAGTCTCTGCAGAAGTAAAAGTCATCTAAATAATTCCACATTAAAGAGATCTGTAACTAACAAAGAGGTTGCTGCTAGCATACAACTTGATATTGCATTGTTTCATCTACAAATAAAGTGCCTGTTGCCCTTGAGGAATAAATTGCCTATGTTACATTAAAAAAATGATAAGCTAGTAATATTGCAATAGGGAATGGATGGCAAATTGATAACAGGTTCATAGTTACTAGGTAACTGCACCAAAGAGGACATTCTCAGGACTGCAGCATCCATCCCCTTTAAAAGTACAGCACAGTACAGTATCACCAATGCATCTACATACTGTGGGAGTAGAACCCACAGCCTTCTGCATCAAAAGCAAGTATACTACCTGTTGTGCTATTAACAAAGGAAGCAGCCTTAGCATAAGCAGCACTAAACTTCTCTTCCCCTGAAGATCTCAATCCCTTGTAAAATCCACTAACACTCAACTGTATCTCTCAACTTTGCAGCACAAGAAATCTGGAAAAAGCCAAAATTTATTGGGGGGGGGGCAAAAGCCCCAAAACCAGGGACCCATTTTAAACATTGCTTGTATAATCTTGGAAAGGTGTTAGAATAAAATGCTGTGTTACCACCATGCATTTCACTGCCAAGTCTTGGCCCCAGGACCCTATGCACTACAGTCAGAGCAGCATGCCACTATGCCAAATCAGCTATTTCTTGAAAGACAGAAAGACTGGAACTTAAATGGCTATCATTTAGTGAATTCAGTTCTCATGATAGCTCTCAACCTCTTAGCAGAAAACACCTGGACAAAGCGAATAATAGGGGAATACAGCCCCCAAACGTATTCAGTGAATTCAGTTCTCACCATAGCTCTCAACTTCTTAGCACAAAACACCTGGACAAAGACAATAATGGGGGGTTACAGCCCCCAAACATATTCAATGAATTCAGTTCTCACCATAGCTCTCAACTTCTTATAAAAAAAAACCCTGGACAAAGCCAATAATGGGGGAATACAGCCCCAAAAATAGGGACAAATTTCAAATATTGATCTTATAAACTTAGGAAGTTGCAAGAATAAAAGGTTTTGTGTTAAAGTGTACTTTCTGTAGAATATGATGTCTGAAATTCAAATGCCTGTCATTATTTAGTGAATTCAAAATCCAGAAAACCACAGATTTTATGAGGAATAGAACCGAACAAAAACATGAGACAAAAATCTGAATAGCTTTGTCACAAGGGGTGGTGGGTAGCAAATTCATGCTCTTGCTACCTGCACCCAAGGTACAAGGTTTGAGTCTGAGTTTTCTATAGCCACCAGGTATATTTAACTGGGGCATTTTACACACATACACATTGCAGTACATGAGTTTGGAGAGCTGCAAAATCCCTTCCTCAGTCTTTTGCAATACAGGTCCCAGCGCGCATCTCTGTAGTCTGATGCCTTCTTCCTAATCCGGACTGCTGTTTCACCAGTCCAGATTCCTGCATGCATGCGTGGAGTTGTTTTCTTTTCTTTTTACAGCTGGGGGCTGCAGTCCTGCAGTACAATAGCACAAGCTGCTCATGTTTTCTACTAGTAAAGAAATGGCACAGGGGTAAAATTCGAGATTGCAAAGTCATCCTTGGTGGAACTGTCAGCCACCAACAAAGACCACTGGTGGCCACAATCAGCTAAAGCAGTGGTCAGTGAAGGCTTTGAGGTTAACAGAGACTAGGCTGAAGGCTTGGGCTGACTGGAGTGAAAGCACAAGAGTTCAAGGAAATACTTCAGGCACTAGCACCTCAAGAAAAAGAAGAAAGATTAACAACAAAATCTGTCAAGATCAAATTTAAACATTTTTTTAAAAACCTTGTACTTGAACCAAAAACAAAAAAAATAGTCAATAAAGGAACACTTTTATTATCTAAACAGTTAGTGCGTTTGTCTTTTTAGTTTTAAGACTTCATCAGACTAAATAATTTTAATAAAAATTCATTACATCTTTTAATGAGATTTTTATTAGAATAATTTAGGCAAGGATTCACGAAGCCTCCGTGTAAGAGTTATAACTCTTACACGGAGGCTGCAGTTAAACGGAGTGATGTCAGCATGCTTTGCATATTCATGAGAGCATGCTGAATCACACCTAAGTCTAACAAGGTCCATGTAAGACAGTAGGGGGCGTGTCCATAGGCTGAGCCCTGCAAGCGGACACGCCCCCAGAAGTGTAAAAGTGCCCAAAGTAAACACCCACAACAGAGTCCACGGAAATGTGAATAAACACAACACAACACATGCCCCCACAGACTATGAACATAAAATATATATAAATTAACATGTTATATAGTTTTTTTAAATTGTAAAGATGTTTAACCATGAGTGCGCTCGTTTGCGCGGGCGTGCCCGTAGCGCAGCTACAGTTAGCAGTCAGTGGGAAAGCATATAAGAACTAAATATGCAAAATAAGCCAGGAAGTAATAGCGTAGCGGTAGAGATGTTGGCTGAAGAGCAGGCATTCATGGTTCGAGCCCCCACAACACCAATTTTTTTTTTTTCAAAATAAGCAGGAAACAAGTCCCTGACAAATATGTACACATAAAACCACAATTTATGTAAAATGTAATGAAATAGCCCATTTATATTGAAGACATGTGAGGTAACAAGAGAAGAAAAAATGCCAGATGTGCTCATAGCTGAGCTACAGTTTAACAGAGTGAGTGCATGTGCCCGTAGATGAGCAGTGGTTTAACTGGTGCAAAATGAGTGCCCGTAGCTGAGCAGTGGTCTAACATGCTAAATCTATGTGCCCCTAACTGAGCTTAGCGTAATATGCGTGCCAATAGCCAAATGAGGCTTAAAGCAGCGTATCCCGTTTGCGCGGAGCTGCGCACCGTGCAAACAAGCTAACCGACGGGCAACGTTGAGCAAGCTGTATCAAAACTGCCTTTACACAGACACACCCCTCAGCATGTCTAGACAGTCATGAAAAATAAAAAGCAGTGGCCAGGTTCAAACCCAGGATACTATACACCATAGTCAAGGTACCAAACCACTAAGCCATGACAGCAGTACCTAGATATGCAATAATAGATAATATATAGGAATGAATACAAACTGGAGCATGACAATGCAGGTTTACTGAAGTTGATACAATTCCAAAATGGCCAATCACAGATATGTGTGGGAAAAACAGACTATATAAGCCCCATAGGCAGGAATACACAGCATAAACGATTGTAGAACTGACCTGCAGGCAGAATGACAGGAGTAGGAGAGGGTAGTTGCTTTCGAGCACAGAGGTGGGGTGTTGAGGAGTCCAGGTACATGGTCTGGCTCCTAGTCCATAATCATGAGGCCCAACTCATGCAGGGCCAGGTCCTCTGGGGAGCATACAGGGCCAAGGCGTGGGACCGGTTGGCTCATGATCTCACCAGTGTCACAGGGATTCCAAGGACTGGTGAGCAGGTCCGTCACCACCATGCGGACCTGAAGAGACGCAAGCAGGACCAACTGAACCTTTGGATCCAGGAGGCCCGGCAAACACCCAACACCCCACTA
The DNA here is from genome assembly GCF_019279795.1 of Protopterus annectens. NCBI lineage: Eukaryota > Metazoa > Chordata > Ceratodontiformes > Protopteridae > Protopterus > Protopterus annectens. The sequence continues at coordinate 1,200,600,118 of NC_056744.1, forward strand.
CTGAGTAAGTAACATTTAATTATGTATGTAAGAAATTAAACTACCTGATATTCTGGAGATGTGTATTCCAATATTACTTCATTTATATTACAGCTGCAGGTGTCCGTTCTGCGAACCGCAGAGCCTATGGCGATAGGCTGGTGCGGTTGCACCACCAGGCAGGTCAGTAATCCACTACCAGTAACTGTAAAGAAATATAAAAGTATGACAGTCAGCAAAAGAGTGCAGTGTAGTCAGTAAGGAATAAAATCTGCAAGTAACAGTGTGAAAGTGTATGCAAGTATTGCTTGATTACAAAAGTGTGTTTCAGCCTGTAAGTTAAACCGAAAAATGAAACTGTCTGACATATATTCTGAAATAAAAATGCCCTACCTATAAGAAAATAGTACACAACCTGCAGCAGGCTGAAAAATATAGCTGCAGAAGATGATGAAATCACATGTGTGAAATATATCCCTGTGGAAATACTGAAACATGACAGAAGTGAGACTGCTGGGAAGGATTGTAATAACTACTGGTAAAACATGTCAATAAAGCCTAGAAGTACCATCCTGAATAGTAAAATGAAAGCAAGTGAGAGAGTGTGAGAAAGTGTCATGAATCCAGCAATACAGTAGTAATAACCCCTGAATAAAGTATACTGCAGTCAAGATGGAATGAAATGCATGTTAGATTCAAAACCAAACAGCAAAATCTGTTCAAAGTGTTGCTGCATCTGGAATGTGTATCCCAAAATCTGGATATGTTGCTCTCAGTCTGCAATATGCAGATAGGATGATTGTCTGATATACCAAACATCCACACTTGTCTACAGCTATATAAAGCAAATGTAGCAGGATGATGTAGCTGAACAAAGCTAGATATGAATGTGTATGAAGAACCATAAAATGTATATTGATGTTGCAGTAACAGTCCTATCACTAAGTTGAAATAGTTATCATATAGGAAACTGTAGTTAGAACAGTAGTGTGTATATAACTGTAGCTATTAGAAATGTACAGCATATGTACTGTTATTCGAAGGTGTTAATATTACTTTCTTTACCCCACCCTATAACCACATATAACCCATTCCACGTGAAAATGGTATGTGCAATCACAATTAACACCCCTGGACGTTTGTCCTGTTGGGTCATATATATTTGCATGTCCGTTGATGCATCTGCCCTGTTCATACATCCACACCTGATGGCCTGTTGCCATCAATTAACCCTGCATGTTGTTGGACTGTGTATTTCTGTTCAAATTATGCATGTGTTATGCACGCTGTTCAATGGTGTGAATATCTGGGTGTTTGGTTAATGGGAATACTAATGCATGCTGTTACAACTAATTGTGAATGGTATTATATGTCACTAACCCAAACTGTCATGACATAATGCAAAACATAGGACGGCAGGGAAGGCGGGTTCCAGCTGACCCACCTCTCCCACCTCAGCTGGCGAGTGCACCTGGCACTAGTGTCGAGTCCGGACCCTCCTCCGGTGGCCCTGTGCCACCTGCGGGTGGAAGCGCTGCAGGGGATGGGGCTCGCCCCCCCTCTGCAAGTGTGGCCGGAGGAGAACCACCACTCACCCTCCGTAGCGTCCGGACTGTGGTGCGTAGGGAGATTTGGGACTCTGTTCTTGAGCCCCTACGCCAGCTCGAGGCATGGGTGGCACAACTAACGGGCATGCCTGTTGCCCCGCCTACACAGCCCCCAGCACAGCCCCTTCCTGGGCAGTGAAGGAACAGTGGCAACTGCCTATGGGTGGGGATATCAGTTCCACTGTTGCCATCTGTGGGCTCATGGGCTCTGGATATCCAAACCTCCGTCCCCGTCAATTGCGTAACCCCCCCACACATGTCATACACCGCCCCTGTATGCATCTTGTTTGTCTTGTCTGTTTACCTACCCAACCTACCTCCCCAGCTGTACCGACTTCCTTCACCTGACATACCACTCTCACCAGAAAAAAAAAAAAAGGGCACTCTGTACCCACAAAAAAATTATGCCCCATACATAGCTGCCCATTCCGCACACATGTCTGCTGGACATGGAACCTATCAATTACAATTGGCTGTACAACAAGTATTATTGTTGTCCTGACACCTCTCTCAGGGTGGAAGGTTTCAAATGTCACACCAAATTACATACATATGCACAGCTGTTGCTGATGAAGAAATGGGCAGCTATGGGCCTTACCTACATCCCTCCTGCACATCCCAAGCTTGTTTCCCTACTGTCTTACCCTCTTTGTGACCCCTTCTTCACCACTTTCCTGTCTCCCCATTTTCTTTTCTTTCAAAGAAAACAGCCTTGGTGTCGAAGAGTAAGCACGTTTAAGCGGTTGTAAGCGGGTGTGCTTGCCAGGTGAGCTAACCGCCAGTGCGCATCGTGAGCTCAGCAAACCAGCGCTAACCCAGTTACAACTGCTTAAAAGTGCCTTAGTCACTTTGATTGACAGGTCTTGTAGTCAGTTCAGAAGCAAAATAAAATCCCACTGGCAGTCCCGAACCCAGGAAACAGTAGTCTGCATGACTTACCACTATGCCATGACTCTTCTACAAGAACATTGTGCTAAAATAAATATATCATGTAATAGTAGGAATGAATGTAAAGGGAATATAGATGTGTAGTACACAAAGCATGCCATTTAGATTTACTATCAAAACTAGTGGATTTCCATAATAGTAGTGCGTGAACAGAAACAGCCATGCTAGTTGGAAGCTAGTAGGTAATAATGTCACTATAGCACCTTGCAAGCCACACACATACTCACAGCAGGATAATCACTGCCCATACCCCACAACCTCTTACAGGAACACATCTGGACCAAGTAATAAAATATGTGGAGCAAAGGCCCAAAACCAGGGACACATTACAAATAATGTTACAACAAACGCAGACAGTTCAGAGAGTAACAGGGTCTGCACTTTGTGGGATGTTTGGAAGGGTATGAAGTCTGAAACTTGAATGTTTGTCACCATATTCTGACTTGAGCCCAGAGTGATTTGCCAGAAAAAGGTGTGCATGAGATATTGACCAAAATATGAGGCAGAAATGTGGACAACCTGCAAATATCTGTACACATGATGGGTCTGACACCACCATATTTGAATAGTTAAGAGCCTAGACATAGCAACAGTGAATGACTTACAGGGAAGCCTCACAGACTCCATGTGAAATGTACAAACAGTAGGCAGAAAGGTGTAACACATGCAATGGTAACTATGGAGTCCTGAAAGTATTCACCACTTGCATGGCAGAAAAAGTGTAGTAATACATATACTCATGCTAACCCACAGTCACAACTGCAGCATACCAGACATTTTAATGGGTGTACCCCACTGATATGTACCATTCCATGAGACACATAACAGATGAACCTGAAAGTCTCTGGGGCCTGCTCAGCAGCATACTCAAATACCCTAATAGATGTCAAGGCCCACACCATGGCCAGACCACACTGCATGCTGTAACACCCTAGCAGATATAGCAAGCATTCCAAGGTGTGAATGTACATGGAAAATAGGAAAGCTACAGCAGCACACTACAGTCAGGACACCTAGCAGGCATACAAGTAGTGACTGTAAAGGGCAACTATTGAAGCCTTAGCAACAAAGTGCAAGCAAAAGTGAAAGGAAAGCACACACACACACATTAACAGTAGTAGTAGTTGTAGGTGTCAGTGTACATACACAGTTAGTACAGAAAACTGGAGAAATGAATGGAGGAATGTTAATCTACAACACACCTGGAAATATGAGAGATACCAACCTTTACACTCACAGAACATTGTCCACAGCATAACAGCATGGTCCCTGCCCTTAAAATCTGAAAGGGCTACGCCTATCTCACATACCTTTTTATAGCACTGTTCTGAAATCACAGTGAGAACTGCAATCAGTACACAACTGGCTGCATGCAATTAGCAAATGCTGGCTAACAATTGGTGCAGAGGCCATCACATGGGCATATGCAGATACCTACAAAAGTATGCTGTACTCCCAGTCCACACATGCAATACTTTCATTGCACCCTGAGAAGGACGTGAGAGACAGACAGACAGAGAGAGAGAGAGAGAGACAGAGACAGAGAAAATTGCAATTAAGCAGACACAAACAAATTGTTCAGCAACAGCCACCTGAAAGCTGACAACTGGGAAGTAGAGCAGCAGGACAGAGAACCAGAGGGCAACACAAGCAGCTGTGACAAACACAGGTAATGTAAAGTAATACTATAAAGGTCTACATACTGTGAACCCTCCATATGTGTCATTGGTCTGTATCCATATGTATATGAAGATGTGTAAAGGGCAGGGGATATACAGCAACTATCAGTGAAGGCTGTACATACATTTGTATGTGAGAGCATCTATGTGCACATATCAATGTTGGTTGATTGTAGGTTGTAGTGCCATGTACAAAGTAGGTTTCACAGTTATGTATGTTTAGCAGTATGTTAGTGTGTGTATACAGTATGGTAGACAAACATGTTGATATACCTGTCTATCATATGGATACGTATGTATGTCAACATATGTATGTGTGTATATATATATATATATATATATATATATATATATATATATATATATATATATGATATGCATATATGTATACATACATAGAGAGAGAAATGTAGGAATACATAGACAGATGTAGATAGAATATTGTACAAACATATATATGTAATGCACACATACAGATATAGATATATGTAGATACATATACATAGACAGACTGATCTGACTATCTACAGGTATGACTGTATATGACGACCTTCAACACAGCCTGTCCCACCCCCTCTGTCACTCTCACCCCCTCTGTGTCCCCCCTCCACATCTATAACAATATATGTACATCAATATATATATGTGTATATGTATACAGACATATATATATATATATATATATATATATATATATATATATATATATACATATAGATATATCTATATACATATATATATATATATATATATATATATATATATATATATAGAGAGAGAGAGAGAGAGATGTATATAAATTCTGAGTGAGGCACATGTGTACAGATGTATTGCAACAGGTGCCTGGTGACAAAGTCATGGAGTGAACACCAGTGTCAAAACCAGAGTACCATACCACATTCCAAATCACCTACACCAGTAACCACTAGATATGTGATTGGCTGCCCACCACTGCATGTGTCAGGGGTGAGCAGGGTCATAAATGTGTACAATAGTGGCCCCAATGATATTCACAGTGGCACACTATCCCTGGAATACCTGCACATGGTATATGTCAGCGGACATGGTGTGTCAGCTATGGACATGTAGGTCGGTGTACCCCTCCACACCACATAATGGATGGCATGGTATGGACCTCACATGACAGCTACAGATATGGAGAAGGACACAGTGACATGTACAACACTGTGACAATGCACTCAAACACATTACCAATGCACAGTGACTGACAACACCACAGAGTACACATATACTACCCACATAGAGGTTACCACTCCCGGATTTACATATGTAAGTCACACCCATGACAGATGTCCAACAACCATAGTAACACCTCACACCATCCACAACCTAAATGACTGCTGTGTGTCGTCCGTGCCACTGCAATAGAGTGCACATGTGGAGGTAAAAGTTCCTACCCACAGATAAGACATACCCTGCAATAAACCACACAGTGTTAAGAAGCAAGACTCCCCATGAGTACATGTCACACATACCCCTGCTGAATGTTAGTCAGATAGGTAATATGCCATATGAGTCACCCTATGTAACTGTGTGACAGCAGCAGGTACCATCACACCACATGTGTCACAATGGTCAGGGTAGCAGAACAGTACGCTGCTGTAGTCCCAGCCGCAATAGCATATTGTATAGTATTGTATTGTAATGTAATGTATTGTGTTGTATTGTATTGGTATGTTGAGGTGCCTCCTTTGTGGAGTGGAACCACTGCTGCTGTGCGCCAGTGTACAGGTACATATCCTGTAGTCAGGCTAGTATTACATAGCACTTCTATATGTGTGTTTAGCTCCTGTCAGAGTTTATGTAGCATGCAACTGGGGATACCATCAGGTCCCATTCATGTTGTGTATTCTGCTGTCCTGAGGGTGGCTCTCACCTGGACATCTGTGATGACAGGGAGGTTACAGTCAGCTGGGATAACTATGTCTTATTTTGGGGAGAGGGCGGGGTGACACCTGCACTGAACCTGTCTGCCACAATGTTGTCAATATCTGTGGTGTCAGTGAAATATGTGTTGTTGTGTACTAACTATGGGCATAGAGTATGGATCCTGACCAGGTTGCTAACATAACTGAAGAAGGCCTTCTGGTTATCTGTAGTGTCCCTCTTGATTTCCCTCTCAAAGTTGCCCATGGATGTTTGTATGATGGAAAATAGATCCTTACTAGTGCTGCTCAGACATGCCCTCCCTTTATGGAATTATGCTCTGTCTTGCAGTAGCTTCCATCTTCTGTAATACAATCTGTCTATGGCTGGGGTCCACCAGACAGGATGCTGTCCTTTTGTGGAGAGTGTCTTGGTCATATATGGGATTGCATGATCAATGCATTCTTGGAGATGTCTGTAGAAAGCAATTGTGTAGGGGTCAGCATTGTGGGTTGTATCTGCCACTGGCCCAGTGGGCTGAAAGGATACCATGTCACTGTTACAAAGTGTAAAGTTTGCATCTGTAATGTTATTCACTATAGTCATTTGTGCTGGTGGTGGAGGTGGGATATGTATATCCAGGGCAATCAGTGTGTGGTCAGCTCACAGTAGTTGATGATGTAGGCCATACAGTACCTAGATACAAACCCCAGAGTGAGGAGGTGCTCTTGACCTGAATCAGTGTTCTGACTGCTGGGGTTTGGTAGTATGTCGTATGGAGTGTGCCAGGTACTGTTGCACAGTTGCTGGCTGAGCACTGATACCTGGCCATTTACATGTGTATCCACCAATAGACAGACAGATGCTACATATGTGAGATATGTTGTATCATAACAGTCGAGTAGCATGTGTAGTATGTGTGCCAAATTCTGCTGACATATATTGCTGATATCAGGTTATTTTCTTTCTCAGGTACATGGCCCACCCACGGAATCCCACTTACTCCACAGCTGAGGATGAGGAGATACACCAGAGCCTGGTGCGGGATTATGCAATACTCTTTTCCGCACCAGCCAGAATCAGCAGGAGAGGGCTGCACTGTGGCAAGACCTTATCCGTCGGGTAAATGACATAGGCACGCATAATAGGACATATGAGCAGGTACGACATCACTGCAGTGATTTAATCAGACATGTCCGTCAGCGTCGTCGGATATCCACAGGCAACAGGTCGCCACAGGTGGTGGGGTGGCTACACATCCCCCACTCACCAGACTGGAGGGACTACTCATGAGTGTAGTGGCTCCAGTCCGCCAGCAACAACAACAGCAGCAGACATGCATTATGATGGAGGCTGGAGCCACGCAGCAGCAAGACAGTGAGCGTGCAGGTAATATGCCATATGTATAGTTGACTGTTGTGTACACTGGTAGTTAATGTATGTGTGAGGTGTGTCCTTGGTTTGTAGCTGTCACCATAGTATTTAATGTGCAAGTGTGATATCCTCAATATTAGCAGCTGACCTGTGAAAGGCGACTGTTGTACTACTGACCTGTATCATACTCAGTAACAATGGCACAGTTGTGCCCACTGACATTAGTTTCTTCACGTCTGCAGGTCCCTCTGGTATAACAGCAATGCAACCTATCCATGCTGGTGAGTGTGTATTAACAATTCCTGTAATAGTGTTGATAGTAATAGCACTATTTGGCTCACTTAGTAGTGCTCTTTGTATGCATGTAGGTGTGTCTGTGTCTGTGTGTTGATATCACGCATACTGAGTACTGTACAATTGTGTGAAACTGTGTGCATGTGTGCATGTGTGCACGTGTGCATGTGTGCATGTGTGCATGTGTGCACCTGTGCATATGTGCATGTGTGCACCTGTGCATGTGTGCATGTGTGCACCTGTGCATGTGTGCACCTGTGCATGTGTGCATGTGTGCACCTGTGCATGTGTGCACCTGTGCACCTGTGCATGTGTGCATGCGTGCATGTGTGCATCTGTGCATGTGTGCACCTGTGCATGTGTGCATGTGTGCACCTGTGCATGTGTGCATGTGTGCACCTGTGCATGTGTGCACCTGTGCATGTGTGCATGTGTGCACCTGTGCATGTGTGCACCAGTGCACCTGTGCATGTGTGCATGTGTGCATGTGTACATGTGCACCTGTGCATGTGTGCATGTGTGCATGTGTACATGTGTGCACCTGTGCAGGTGTGCATGTGTGCACCTGTGCATGTGTGCACCTGTGCATGTGTGCATGTGTGCATCACTGGTAATGTGTAGACATTGAAAACTGTGTTTCCTGTTTCCCTCCCACAGGTTCTGGTGCTGCTCTGGTGACATGTAGCAGGGAAACTGAATCAGGTGCCGTGGGTACTGATAATGATGACATCTGTGTAATGGCACAGGAAAGTATGCCAGGGTCCGTCATTGGTCAGCCGATTGACAGTACACAGCTGTCGACCCCATCAATGCGCACAGTTATCCTGCCAATACACCCTTTGTCACCAATGTCCCTAAGTGATGGACAGCATACAGTGGGCATTGACCAGGGTAATGTGGTATCTGTGGCACATGCCTCCCCACACAGCAGCCATGGGCATGGCCCAGAGATGGTACCACACAGACAGATGTCCAGGGGTTCTCGTGGGAGCATCCGTGGGCGTACTGCCCCTGTCAGATGTGCCCACAGAGGTCTTACAACCTCAGCTATGTTTCGAGCTGTCATGCAGGCACAGTCACGTATGGAACGGTACACCAGACAGGGTCTGAGGGAGCTGACAGCATGTCACACAGCCATGACTGACAGTATGCGTGACATTGTGGCTGCCATCCGTGATTTCACCGATGTGATAGACAGACATTGTGGGGACATATTAGACTGGTTCCACAACTACATGTCCATGAGCCAGGGCGATGGTGGGCGGTTGAGGCGTCGACGTGGCCGTATGCCAGCAACAGCAGCAGCTGGCAGTCGTCGCGGATGACAACAGGGCCGCGGCCGCCCCCGTAGTGCCAGCAGCAGCCCCAGCAATGCTGGGTCTGTGCTGTCATCATACCGCCCCAGGAGACCACGTGCACGTGGCTCTGGCCAGGCCCGACAGGGATCTGTGTCCAGTCAATGAACACCTGCTTCTGATGACAGTACCCAGTCTGGGTTGGTACCGGATACAGTCCGCAGCACCCCTGCAAGGCACAGGTACCATGTCCGTGGCCAGAGACACTGATCTGTATGACCTGGCAGGTACAGTCTGTGGCTGTTCTACAAACACCAGTATATGGCAGCCATGAGGTGGAACTGTGTGCATCCATACACACATGCGAATTGGCAACACCTAGGGCTACCGCATACATGCACACACTGCATCAACATTGCCCCACCCTCTACTGCTGTCCCTCACCAACACACATACACATACATGTCAATTGGTGGTATCGGTGGCTGACTCAGGCATACCAAGTTCACACCCTGTGCATATGATGAAACTGTGCCACCTCCTGCAATCTGTAACAACTGTGGAGGTACAGGTTAACATGTTGCTGATGCACAGGGTGACCACATAGATGTGTAGTAATAGTATCATGTTGTTAACAGTACTGTGTGCTGAATTAATTGTGGGTATATCACAGCATGCCTGATGCAGTAAGTGTGTGATTGTCATGTCCTGTTGTCTACACCCATGGTAAGTACCATAGTGTATCATCTGCACATGTTGGTATACTGGTGGTAATGATGTCAACAGAAGGCTACATACATAGGTAACACAGGGGATAAGGTAATGAATGTAGTAATACGCAATGATGAACATGTAAATTGCAAGTGGCATGTTGCCCACACTGGACTCTGCAATGCAGATGTTTGAGGATGTTGATATGTGTGCAGTACTACACGACTGGTACAGGACACACAGGAGCACCCTAGCACTGCATGCTCACATCTCATACCATGCTAGACAGCCCCAACACACAAAACTAACTGTCACAGGAGGGAGAGTCCCCATATATGTCAGGGATACTGTGGTGGCAGGCCAGGTAGCATACATCCTACTAAGTATGGAACCACTGAGTGAAGGCTCAGTGTCTGTTATTTGACATGTGTATTACTGCAGGTATGAGCACATGGATTTCCAACCAGTTATTGTACATCCTGACAGTACATGGTCTGTACACTTGTGTCCACTGAGACTGGACCCTAGCCATCTGACCCGTGTATTTCCATGTACATGTGCATAGTGTCTGCATATTTGCAGTGTTACCTACTGGAACTGGTACAGCTTGTTTGTTGTACAATGGACTACATGCAGCCCTGTTTACTGTAGCTTTGTTTGCATGCATGTTTGCTTGCAATTACCCTGGAATACTGATCACACCTGCAATGCATAGTTATAGAGCTTCTGTGGACTCCTAGTGCCATCTGCATAGCTTACTATATGTATGTCCATGTCCCACTTGACAGGATGTCACTGTTTGTCCTGTTCACATGTACATTGCCTGTGACACAGTGCATATGACTTACCTGGCATGTGTCCACTTGAGCAGTCATATATGCTACTGCTAACTAATCACAGGCACTACACCTTCACATATTCATCTTCTGTTGAACTACCTGCTTCGCTAGGGACAGCCTGCACCTGTCACCCCTGGGCTTTCAGATATTGGCAAAGGCTCTTGCTACCCCCATAGTGCCTATGTTAGGCAAGGCTCAAATGACAAACCCACCTTCATAGGTATCACAAGGGATAAGAAACTAAGAGTAATGCTACCCAACGCCAGAAGTCTAAACCTCCAGATGCATGCACCCGAAACTCTCCTTGGCATGGAGAACATCGATATCTGTGCAGTAACAGATGCCTGGTTCAGGGCTACTGAGAGCACACCAGCACTACCAGGTTTAACCTGGTTGATTTCTTTGAAACAGTCATCAAGGCCATTGACGAGGGGAAGGTGGTTCACACAGCCTACCTGGACCTCGCAAAAGCCTTCACAACAATACCCCACTTGGGCATTCTAGAGAAGCTCACCAGGTTAAATATAAGCTCCTATGTCACTAGATGGATTGCACAGTGGCTCAAGGACAGAACCCACATGGTTAGAATTGCTGGAGCCATGCCAGACTCCAAACCAGTTAAGAGTTGTGTCCCACAAGGCTCAGTCCTGGGACCTCTCTTGTTTGGTATATATTTATTGGAGGTACAGGCCAACACGGATGGACTGTGGCTGACCAAATATGCAGATGACTGCAAACTGGCCACCATAATCGACTCTCCAGCTGACACAAGCATCTTCCAAAGGGGCATCATAGAAACAGACTTGTGCCAGAGCCATGGCCTTCAGCTGAACAGTGTTTAGAAAGGGAAATGTGCATCCTGTAGTCTGTTCACCTAGTTGCCAAAAGGGACATTGTCCTCACACACACTAACCCCCCTCAGCCAAAAACACACACTTGCCATTTGCAGGATTCAAACCCCTATATGACTATGTTATGACACTCAAGACGGACACGTTAGCAGCGTGCGCTATTCGCATTACTGGGAGGTCTTTCTTCTCTTGCTGTACTTATAGGGTGCTGACATCATCAGTGTTTAGAAAGGGAAATCTGCATCCTGTAGTCTGTTCACCTAGTTGCCAAAAGGGACATTGTCCTCACACACACTAACCCCCCTCAGCCAAAAACACACACTTGCCATTTGCAGGATTCAAACCCCTATCGGACTATGTTATGACACTTGAGACGGACACATTAGCAGAGTGCGCTATTCTCATTACTGAGAGGTTTCCCTTCTCTTGCTATACTTATAGGGTGCTGACATCATCAGTGTTTAGAAAGGGAAATGTGCATCCTGTAGTCTGTTCACCTAGTTGCCAAAAGAGACATTGTCCTCACACACACTAACCCCCCTCATCAAAAACACACACTTGCCATTTGGAGGAATCAAACCCCTATTTGACTATGTTATGACACTCGAGACGGACACATTAGCAGAGTGTGCTATTCACATTACTGGGAGGTTTCCCTTCTCTTGCTGTACTTATAGGGTGCTGACATCATCAGCGTTTAGAAAGGGAAATGTGCATCCTGTAGTCTGTTCTCCTAGTTGCCAAAAGGGACATTTTCCTCATACACAATTATACACACCCTAACCCCTCTCAGCCAAACACACACACTTGCAGGATTCAAACCCCTACCTAACTATAGTATGACATTTGAGACGGACGCATTAGCGGAGCACGCTATTCGCTTTACTGGGAGGTTTCCCTTCTCTTGCTGTATTTATAGGGTATTGACATCATCAGTGTTTAGAAAGGGAAATGTGCATCCTGTAGTCTGTTCAACTAGTTGCCAAAAGAGACATTTCTTTCACACACACTAACCCCCCTCAGCCAAACACACACACTTGCCATTTGCAGGATTTAAACCCCTACCTAACTATGTTATGACACTTGAGACGGACGCATTAACAGAGCTCGCTATTCGCATTACTTGGAGGTTTTCCTTCTCTTGCTGTACTTATAGGGTATTGACATCATCAGTGTTTAGAAAGGGAAATGTGCATCCTGTAGTCTGTTCAACTAGTTGCCAAAAGGGACATTTCCCTCAGACACACTTGTCCCCCTCAGCCAAACACACACACTTGCCATTTGCAGGATTCAAACCCCTACCTAACTATGTTATGACACTTGAGACGGACGCATTAGCAGAGCACGCTATTCGCATTACTAGGAGGTTTCCCTTCTCCTGCTATACTTATAGAGTGCTGACATCATCGGTGTTTAGAAAGGGGAATGTGCATCCTGTAGTCTGTTCTCCTAGTTGCCAAAAGGGACATTTCCTTCACACACAATTGCACACATAATAACCCCCCTCAGACAAACACACATACTGAGCGTTTAAAGGATTCAAACCCCTATCTAACTATGTTATGACGGATGCATTAGCAGAGTGCGCTATTCGCATTACTAGGAGGTTTCCCTTCTCCTGCTTTACTTATAGAGTGCTGACATCATCAGTGTTTAGAAAGGGGAATGTGCATCCTGTAGTGTGTTTTCCTAGTTGCCTAAAGGGACATTTCTCTCCCACAGACTTACACACACACCAACCCCCCTCACTCACACACCGAGCATTTGCAGGATTCAAACCCCTATCTAACTATGTTATGACACTTGTGATGGATGCATTAGCAGAGCGCGCTATTCGCATTACTGGGAGGTTTTTTTTCTCCTGCTGTACTTATAGGGTGCTGACATCATCTGTGTTTAGAAATGGGAATGTGCATCCTGTGGGGAGGCAGACGCCAAGCACACTCTGGCTAAGCTGTCATTCCCTAGGGCAAACAGCCTAGTGTTGACCTCTACACCCATATGTTTAATTGTCAAATGCACATTATTTGTTGCTGATAGACTGTTTGCACATCTTTATTGCCATAGCATTCCCTGTTTGTATGAACAACTTGTGCATCTGTGGAAGATGTTTGCATATGGGAGGGATCCACTATATCACGTATGTCTCTGTAGTCATTTAACTGTGTGCACTGGGCAGACTGCTGTAATGTGGTTGGTTCCTGGAATAACACGTAAAAATACCAGATATGTGTGTCCAACTGCTAAACTGAGATTTGGCCTAAGTGTGTGAGCATGCCCAGTTCAGCCTTCCCATGGCATGTTGTCTGACATATGTCTCATTTATCAAAGTGTGTGAGCATGCCCAGTGTGAGCATTCCATATGTTGGACTCTGCAGCCCACCACATTTGTGGATGAGTGTGAACTTCAACAAATATCACCCGTTTATGGTTGTATGTTGTGTGTCATGTTGTGTAGTTACTGTACAACTGCTTTGTGTGTGAACACAACAGGATTATACTGTGCCTGCAGTGTTTGTATGGGATACTTTGCATACAGTTGTCAACATCCTTTCACACTGACCTAACACTGTAGTACTGTATAGTGTACTGGTAGTACTTTGACTGTGGTGGACAGTATCCTGGGCTTTAGTGCTATCATTGCTTTACATTTCGATAGTGAGCACAACAGCCTGGTTAGGGGCCAGTTGTGTACATCTGACCATGTTGCATTCTGTTCAGATATGAACTACTTAAACCAGGCTTGTCCAACATTGGTAGTGTATTCCACAACATAGGTGTACATTTGCAAACACTAGCGATGTGCCCTAGTCCATGTCTAATGCTATTTGGCGAGTGCATTTGTCCTTCAACACACATTGTAAGTGGAGTTTGCCATGACATATGTCATGGTTAGTATACTGTGCCTCTGTCTACCTGTGACATGACAGTGATACCCAGGATAAAGCTACCATCTCCCATCCACTCATCAAGATTCCTATTGAGGAAGATTGATAAGTGACTCTATGGGTAGCCTGTACTGGGAGTTCACTCATGGGTGGGGGTGGCTTCTGTGTTATGGATCATGCAGTACAGCTTGTCCTATGTAAGTCAGTGCTGGGGTTCAGGTCTCTCATGTGCATAGCTCACTGCCATTCAGATTGTACAAGGTGCAGCATGTTTATTGATACCAGCAACACAGGCAACACATGGCATCTGTGCAAGCTCTTTGATACTCCTGGTGAGGTACTGTTGGGGACTTTACGGTTGATGGAGGTGTCTGCTGAGGTACATCCCACAGGGGCTATTGTAGTCAATTGTACCACTGATGAAGGATGACTGCAGAGCCACAATGACCTCCCTTATCTAGATCTGACAACCTTCATGATTAGGTGGGTATATGGTATGTTTCTGTAAACACTACAGCACATGTTTGTCCAATGCAGGATATCTATCACCTTGTGTCCCCAGGTCTCTCATTACATGTTAACTACATAATGGGTTAACACCTATGTGGTAATTGGTGGGCACTTACTGTATATCCACGGGGGTTGACTATACACTTTTCTGCAATTAGCTTGCTGACATGGCTATGGCACCAGTTGTCTGTTTCTATGTGGCCCTTTTGTGGGATGCTTGTGTCAGCTGGTGGATCATATGTGGTGAGCAGTTTGTAGTCCTCTGCAAACATGTTCAAACACAGTCCTTCCATGTTTGCCTGTACCTATGGGACATATATACCAGACGAGGGAGATCCCAGGACCAAGCCTTGTGGGATGCCAGTTATATCTGGTTTGTAGTCTGACATGGCTGCAGCATGTCTGACCATGTCTGTTCTGTCCTTGGTCTGGTTTGAACCCCTCTACTGACATAGGGGTTTATATTTAAGCTGGTGAGCTTATCTATAATTAACACATAGGGTATTGTATAGAAGCCTTTGCAAGGTCCAGCTACGCTGTGTGGACCAAATTGCCCTCATCAATGACCTTAATGACTGTTTCAATTGAGTCAAACATGTTTAGGGGCAGGATCTGCACTTAAGAAAGCCACACTGGGTAGGGTCCGGTGTCAGTAGGTCCCCAATATCTTTATGTCTGTGGTACATGCTGATCCTTTCCATAGCTGTGCAGACCGAGCTTCTCAGGATTCTGGGGTAGTAGTTTTCAGTATCCATTCAGGCAACACCTTTGTTGAGAAGGACCACTGTTATTGTACACTGCTCTTTGGGTACATATTCTGTGGTAAGGCTGACATTGAGCAGTAGTGTGATTTGGCATTCCATTCATCTTGGAGTCCATGTTGCACTAAGCCCAGAACACCATCTCATACCATTGCTGCTGTGTGCTTTGGTTTGTAGATGCTGGCTGTTACCTCAGCATCTGCAATGTCAGGGGGCCAGCAGTCTGCTGGGATAGATATTCTGCATTCTGTGTGTGTGGGGGGGGGGTTTGCACTGCACCTGTCAGGATGTATGCTGGCAATATGTGTGTGTGTTTGTGATATTTGTGTGATTCAGAGCATATCTGTGAATTCCCAACATGGTTCCTACCATCAGTTGTGAAAGCCTTGGGATTATCCTTAGTGTCCTGTACAATTTGTATCTTCATGGGTTCATAGGTTCATACTAGGCTATCCACCCTAGGGCATTTGTTAGCCTAGCCAGAGTGTGTGTGGCTTTTGCCACCCCTTGCTATGTGAATATTATGGCCATTTATGATTTGCTTTGCTGTGCCTCTGTCTGGACATGACACAGTGAAGACCCCCAGTGTAACTCTACAATCATCCATCCACTTGGCAAGATTCCTGTTGAAGAGTGTCAGTGAGGGGCTCTGCCTAACATGGAGTGGGATTCTGTTCCAGGGTGTGGGGAGCCTCTGGATTGTGTATCTGTCCCACCAGCACATCCTATTTCATTATTTGTTGAGGTTGACATCTCTCACTCTCACAGCTCCGATGGCTTTGAGTTTTCTGGGGTGGAGCATGTCCATTACTCCTGTGTTGGGCATGGCCTTCTACAACAGGCATGCAATGCCTCTGTGTAGGCAGTATGTGAGTGCATTCAGCTGGGGTGTCTACAGCCAGGCAGCATATGACATATATTTGAGACCCTTTATCCTCTTGGTGAGGTACCTTTGAGGTCTTTCTAACTGCTGCAGGTGTCAGGTAAGGTACATCCCATATGAGGCATTGTACTAGATTATGGGTGTGATAAGAGAACAGTATAGGGGCACAATGACCTCTGTTGACGTAGATGTGAATCCTTTCCTGATACTGTGTCAAATGTAGACAGTCTTTCTAGCCACATTGGCAATGTGGGTGTCACATAACAGGTTACTGTCCACTTGTGTCCCTAGGTCCCTGGTTACTCCTTCCATACATAATGGTTTACCACCTATGTGGTAATTTGTGGTACCTTGTTTGGTATTTGGTGGGACATTCATACTGTCCAGTGTCTTCAGGACAGCTGGGTGGGGTTCCTGTGTGTGAGAGTGTGGTCTGTAGCATGCTACAGACTGTACAGCAGTCTTGCCTACAGTTAGTTGCACATGGGTGGACTCCAATGCCTTGTGCATTGTCAGATACCTGGACATATGGGTGTCTGTGCTGAATATGGATACTCACCCTCCTTTTATGTTTTGTTCCAGGTTTTGGGGCCATGACACATGATATGTGGTATAACCTGGTAGTGCTGGTGTGCTGTCAGGAGGCTTGCAGCAGGTTTCTGTCACTGCACAGACATCGATGTTCTCCATACTGGGGATGGCCTTGGGAGCATGCATATTGGGGTTTACACATCTGCCATTGGTCAGCATTACCCTTACGTTTCTTTCCACTTATGTTTTCTAGGGTGGTGGGTCAGTCTTTTCAGCCTTGCCTACAAAAGGCTCTGTGGAGGTGGCAAAGGCCTTATCCAATATCCAGACGCCCAGGGGTAACAGGTGCAAGCCATCCCAAGAACAGCTGCATGGCTTGTCAAGCATGACATCCCAAGCAGACAGACATTGGATCCCCTTGGAATGACACCAGTAAGTGTGCCACTTGCTATGACTGATCATTCCATGTTTGTACTGTGGCATTATTCTTGGTAAGGGTAGGATGCTGCAAACAGTGAGTGTCATACCAGCCTGGACTACATAATCAGAGAGCTCATCTATGTCTCTTTTCATGTAGTCTAGGGAGGTACATCTCAGGTCATTCACACCAGCATGGACTATGACTGCATCATATTTCTACTTGCTTTGGAGTGACCTGCATACTTCTGTTATGTGGCATTGTGGCAGCCTACAGGCATCTTACTGTACCCTTTCCCTTGTTCAGTCTGGTGTGCGGGACAGCAGTGTGTCTGACTGTGGAGTCACCTATTACAACTGTATCAGGCATGTTGTTTCTCCTTCTGGCCTGTGACTGTTTGGCACACCAGCTTTGTGTACTATGTGTTGCATGTGCTATGTTTGGAGGTTGTTTGATTGGGTGTCTGCTTTAGAGGCCTCTGTTGGTGTGCTGTATTTGTAATTTGTGCCTCCGGGAATGTTTTTCTGTGCTTATGTGTTTGGTTTGCAGTTGTGATAGGTCTATGTGGGACTGTGTTTGTGGTGTGTGTGGCTACCTTCTCCTCCTGACTAGTTTTGGGAGTACTGAGTTGAGGGAGCTCAGCCTCCAGTTTGGATAGATGGTTGCATCTCTCACATATATTTGTATTTCTTGGGTGGAGTTGGGGGTTGTCTGTGTACTTGGGGCAGGTGTAACATTGCCTCAGGATTCACAGATTCAACTTGTTGTGGCTGGCCTTAGTGGATTGTATGTGTGGACAGATTTTATTGCCATACTACCGATCAGTGATTACTTCATTGTTTATGTTTGCTCTATCATGTAGTAGCTTCCTCATTCTCTTGCATGGTTTGGTTATGGCTGGTGTCCACCATGCCAGATGCCTGCGTGTATGGCATTGTGTCTTGTTTTAATTTAGGATTGCATAATCCAAGCATTCCTGGCAGTGTTCATGGAATGGCTGTATTACAGGTTCTGAGGTGTGGCCCATATTTTGCACCTGCACAGGACCTTTAATGGATTCCACATCAGTTTGGAGGAGTGCAAATATTGCTTTACACATGTTTTCCACTGTGGTTTTCTGGCCAGGGACTGTGGTCAGGATTTGTATATCCAGTGTGATTACTCTATGGTCTGGTTTTACCAGTGAGCAATACACTTCTCATCTTGCCATCCAGTACCCATGTTGCTGATTATCACATCCAGTATGCTTGCCCCTCTTGTGGGAGTGGTACGTTGTTCCTGGGCCTTTTGGTTTATGGATTCTATGAACTTTTGTCCTACACTGTTGGAGCTAGTATAATGCTCCCAGTCTATGTCTGGGTATTTTCAGTCACCCAATATAATGTGGTTTGGAGGACTTGATATATTCATGTATTCCAGCATAGGCCAGGTGCAGTTCCTGGTGTTGGGACAGTAGTCTGTAGCAGGCTATAAACTGGGGGGCAGTTTTAGCCACTGTTACTTGACCATGGCTAGTCCATGCTGCTTTTTGTTGTGGTACCAACATGGGGGGTGTGGTTATCCTTGACAATTCTTGCTAGTCACCCTCCTTTTGTAGCTTGTTCCATGTTTTGAGGCTGTACAGCACAGTATGAGGTGTAACCTGGTAGTGTTAGGGTGCTGTTGTGAGCCTTGACTCAGTTTTCTGTTACAGCGCAGATATCAACATTCTCCATACTGGGTGAGTTTAGACTGCATGCATCTTGCTGTTTCGACTTATCCCTTATCTTATTCTTATCCCTTCTGATACCTATGGAGATAGGTTTGTGTTTTGAGCCTTACCTATTCAGGGCACACTGTGGGTAACAACAGCCTTTGCCAGTATCCATATGGCCTGCACTGATAGGTGCACGCCAGTCCTAGCAGGTGGAGCATCATGTCATGCTCAGCATGTCATCCCAGACTGGCACACATTGGATCCCCTTTGACTAACTGCGATACTTCAGTCAATTATTGCACTTGATCATCTCATTGTCATATTGTGGCATGATGCTTGGTGAGGGTAGGATGTTAGTCAGGGTCCTCAGGTGTGCATATAGTACATGGTGTTACATTACTTAACACATGGCATTCATGCCTCAGGTGGTGCTGCAGGGCTGCCTCTGTCGGATGCGCATATTACACATCCCTGTACATGTTTGTGAGCAGGTCATGTCATTGTAGGCATCCATGTTATTATTTAAGTGAGTCAGAGGGGGTATCATTCCCAGGGTTCCTACTGAGCCAGTGTATGTGCTATGCGTTGCCTCTTTGCCAAGGCCAGGGCATACTGGGCACGCCTCCTTCTGCCTACTGGGGCAGGCTCAGGTTGTTCCTCCTCCGAGTCACACTCTGCCTGTGGTGGCCTTGGCAATGGTGGGGGGCTGTTTGGCCCAGCCCTATGCTGGTCCTGCTGCAGCTGTTTTCGCAAGATCATATTATGTAGCATAGCACATACCATGACAATTTGGGTACATGTAGTTGGTGTGTACTGCAAGGCTCCACCAGATGTGTCCAGACACCGGAACCGTGACTTGAGCAGCCCAAACACACGCTCTATTACATTACGTGTTTGTGCGTGTGCCTCATTATGGCGTTCCTGTTCAGGTGTGTGTGCGTTTCTGATGGGTGTCATCAGCCACGGCTCCAGTGCATAACCTGCATCCCCACTAGGTGTCCGTGTGGGATGTCCCCATTGGCAAATGTCTGGTACAGCTGCGTCAAATGCCAGATGTGGGAATCATGGTAGCTCCCAGGACAGCCAGCACACACATTCATTATTATGCCCTGGGCATCACACACGACCTGGCAGTTGATGGAGGGAAGCTCTTGCGGTTGATGTATGCCCTACCCGCTCACCGGCTGGTGCTTTGATGCATATGTGCGTGCAGTCTATTGCACCCACTACCTCAGGGTATTCCGCTATTTGCTGGAAGAGACGCATATTGCTGGCCAATACCTCACGGGCATTGGGGAAATATACATGATCACCGACATGTGCTGACATGGCATCCAGGAACTGGTGCAGTACCCTGGAGGCTGATGCCTGTGATATCCCCATCATATCACCAGTTGGTCTCTGGAAGGTACCTGTTGCTAGTATTCTTAGGCCAACACATACCTTGGTTTCCACTGGGATGGGTTCCCCTCTGTTGGTTCTGTGTGTGAGGCGTGGCCTGCACAGCTCCACTATTTGCTGCAGGAGGTCTCTGTCCACTCTATAGCGCTCTACTATCTCCAGCTCATGTAACCCATGGTAGGTGACCCTGGGTCTGTACACTCTTCTCCGTCTCCTCACTGTGGGTTGTCTGGCACCATCTGCATTGTCACCACCCTCAGCAAGTCGCCTATGTCTCATTATGACAGCTATGGCAGCCCCTAACATTTCTGCTCTGAGTTCAGCTTTTTCAGTTTTCACTTCTAATAACTTAACTCCTGTCTTGCAGTGTCTCTTGAGAGAAACATCCTGCACTGCTGTTTGCAGAGTTTTAAGTGCTGGGCTGGGCTACTATTCTGCCTGTGTAATTGCCTGCTTCTAATTGTTTTCACCTGCTAGCTCCAGCAGTATTCCCTGCTAGCTTCCTACTAAATCTGTTGCTTCCTTTTTCCTCTCTGTTTCCTCAGGGAGGAGCCGTGTGCAGACCAGTAGAAACATGCTCACAGTGGCTTACACGCGCGCACACATGCTTACATGGTTCAGAATCTGCTTATTTGGGTTAAAACGCGTGCACACCCGCGCAAACAGTGTTAAACATCCCCAACATGCTCCCACATGCTCAGTCTGCCTTACACGCGCACACACTGCCTTATTCGCGCTTCATGGCGCTCACACGTGTGCATGCACGCCCAGCAAGAAACTTTGGTGTAGGCAACAGTGTACACCTTCCATTTCTTGACTTTCTCATGCTTATTTAGTGGCACACCTCTTTCCATGATATCTGTCTGACATCTGTCATGTAACTCTGACCTCCAATGAACTGCATTTCTTTCTACCATTCCCCCCTGTGATGTCACCTATCTCCTACTCTGTTCCTCCCCCTTCTGTAACTCTTACACTACTCAGACTGTGCTCATTTGCTATGTGACAGTGGAATTCAGTATCCTAACACTCATTTGCATCAGATTGCCTACTAATGCTTAGTTACATGTCTTAGACTCAGCTTCCCCCCTTAGCAACCACTACAAGGTGGCCATGTTGGTTTTGGTCTGCTGGTCCCTGCATTGACATTCCATGTATTGCATAAAACCCACATTTGTGGGTTTATAACCTTCGTTTTTATGTTTTATACAGCGCAGCCCGTTTGCGCGGGGCTGCGCTGGGTTTAAACATCGGCAATCGCCGAAAAAAATATATATATTTTTAAGATATTTGCATCAGGTTACCTTGCCAATGGCCACATATTTGGCCATTGGCATGCTGCCTGACACATATGCACCCTTTATTTGGAGCTGACATGGCTCCATTGCGGTTTTTGCAGAAACGTACTCAGTTGTCAACTGAGTACATTTCTGCAGCTAAAATGGCTCTTAACACGGGCTGTTCTGGGCTTTCTGGATCGCTAATCATCCTCATTTGCATGCTATTCGGCTGCAAGTGAGGTGATTAGCTTATCCACGCCCACTCCGTGCAAGAGCCGTTTTAGCTTGTCTCTTACACGGACTTTGGGCTGTTCCTGGATCGCGAAGGCTGCATGGAGTCTTACACTACTCTTAGACTCCGTGCAAGCCTTCGTGAATCCGGCCCTAGGTCTGATAAAGTCTTAAAAATACAAAGACAAAGTCCAAGTAAAAAGAAGAAAGAGGCACAGTGAAAAAAGCATGGCAGTGACTCACAGTAACAGGTCTGAAAGCTATAGAAGAGATAAGTGGCTGAGCCAAGTATGGAAACAAGGAACCTTAAGGAAAGGTGGTGGTGGAGAGCAGAAATTCATGAAATTATTAAAAGAAAGGAGTGCAGGAAGAAGTAGGAAATACAAAAGGCAGATTAGGCTAAGATGGCATACTACTTGGTTGATTAGGAGGATAAGGGAGTAGCTTCCATTGCAAAGAACAAGGTGTCAGAGAAAGTCTACCATCATCTGGAAAGTTACTGAGCAGAGAGTGCAAAGAAACTTTAAAGTTGCAAGACAAAGACAGAAGGATAAAGAAGATAGTTATTAGACACCCTTCACAATGGATGCCTGCAAAAATGTGCTCACCAGTCCTGAGGGTATCAAAGGCAGATGGAAAGAGTACTTCTAGCCACATTTGAATGAAGAAAACCCCACAAAAGCTGTATTTCCCAAGTACACCCTACAGTTAAAGAGGAAGAAAAATCCACACTAGAAGAAGGAAGAAAAAGTCTAAATGCAATGAAGTTTTGGAAAGCAGCAGGCTCAGATGAAGTCTCAGCAGACATGATCAAGATGTTGGATGAGTTAGGGGAGAAATGGTTCCTGTGGGCGCTCATCTCAGTATGGAGAAGAAGGCATATCCCAGATGACTGGAGAGTAAACATTCTAGTGCCAGTGAACAAGAACAAAAATGTACATTCACAGCTGTGGACAGTACAGAGGTATCACATTTCTGTCATATTGCATTAAAGTGCTAGAAATAGTGACTGATAAATTAATATGCAGAATAGTATAAAATAAAATGAAAAATATGTAGTTTGGATTCAGATCAGGACGCGATAGAAATGAACTAATGTTTGCAGTGAGACAAATAGTGGAGAAGAAGCTGGAGATGACGAAATAGTCCATCTGGGCATTCCTAGACTTGCAGAAAGTATATGACAAGGTCCCAAGAAAGCTGATTTGGATAGTCCGGTGATAGATTGAAGTTCCAGAAAGAGTGGGAGAATTAGTGAAGGCTATGTACAAGAACACATTGATACAAGTATTAGCAGGGGTCATGCTCACAAAGGGGGTTCCAGTGGGAGTGGGTGTGCATCAGTGTTTAGCTCTGAACCCATTGCTATTCATACTGGTAACAGACAATATTAACATTCAAGTTGGAGGGGACAGATGAATATATCCAGACAATGTGACATTACAAGCAAACTCTGAACATGATTTTCAGCAAATGAGTGGCTGAAATGCAAAACTGAAGGTACAAGGTAAACTAAGACCTGCAATAGCCAGGCATGATTGTCAAAGAAGGTAGGAAATTGCCACTGAATTGTGAAAAGTGGCAATAGTTGACTCGACACCCAAAACAGATGTAGAAAATATGAAAAAGGATTTGATGATGATGAAATAAACCAATGTATGCGTGTATAAAATACTTCTTTTCTGGGATGACTGGATGTGAAGCAGCCATTACATAGTAGACATTCTGTTGAATGACAAGGTCAGCACCTTTACATCAGAATTCTATGGGAGGAGGATTTTCTTCTGTTCGCCAAATGAGTGTGTGTGTGTGTGTGTGTGTGTGTGTGTGTGTGTGTGTGTGTGTGTGTGTGTGTGTGTGTGTGTGTGTGTGTGGGGCAGGAGTTCAACACCGGTCATAACATTTTTGGGATAAGTGTCTATCATTGGCTATCTGATGGTCATTTTCTGCAGTGCCTTCCAGATTTGTCATTAAATCATTGAGATGTTGCTATACAGCTGGGTGTCCTTGGTGGTTTCCATGAATTAAAAGTAATACTGTTAAGACTGAAATGCAGGTTAGTGCAGTAAAAAGCACAACTTCATCCTCAAGAGGAATCTTGATGAGTGGATGGGAGATCATAGGTTTACCCCGGGTATCACTTCTGTGTCACTGTTAGACAGAGGCACAGTATACTAACCTCGAAAAAGGGCATAGCAAAATTAATTTAAAATGGGTGGCGAAAGCCAAACATACTCTGGCTAGGCTTATAAATGCCCTAGGGCAGATAGCCTAGTATGAACCTATGAACCTATGAACCTATGAACCTATTTACTACTTGGACCAGTGCAGCATATAAACAGTGCTTTTGAAAATACTTTGGATTCTTTGGTTAATTTTTTCTAGGAAGTGCTACATGTTGAAGGAATGCTCATATTTTTACTGTTTTGCTTGTTTTCCTTTTCATAATAGTTGCTAGATTTTTACAGCACAGATGCTCACAGAATGCCATCACTTCTCTTTGAGCATCTATAGTTCCTCAGTGATGAAAGGTAATTGCTCAGAGGCATTTTTACTTTAAGAGTATTGATTTCATCAGGCGGGAGTTCAGGGACAGTATCAAGGGAAATATCATGTGGCTTCAATCAAGGTAAGATTTATGAATTCAGATTTTGATGCACACCTGGGATTAATGTCACTCTGTTTCATATGAAATGAGTCATGCTGCAAAATATGTTTTCATTTACTGTATGAAGTAACACTGATGAATTATCTATCTGCACACCATGCTGTTAACTAAGGAACTTTGAATAAGAAGCTGGCCAGAATCATTTCATCTTTTTTCATTATTCAATTGCTACGAGCTTGCTTAGATTAATAGCTTTCATATGTATTTATACAGATTAATTAAGCACATCAGTAAAGACAAATGATATTCAGCAGTTCAGATATCTCCCTGAAGAAGTCCTGTGCCAGAGTTAAGGAGCATTTTTACTTTGTTCTGACCTCCTGGAACTGCTACCTTAGTTAATACTGGCATAATCATTTTCCTCGGTATTTTAGCAATTTGTTCTTATGTGCTTTTCTCCTTAATGATTCTAACAAGATTTATTGCTTTAACTATAGATGTACTGCTACAAGTCATCAAAATAAGTTTTAAAAAAGTAACTTAAATCACAGAATGACTGTGAAATTTTAAAAAATAGAGAGTATATGATGTATGACTTTTTTTAGCTTATTGCATATGTCTGTCTTGGATGTTCCTATTTCCTGTTGCTATGTTGTACATTCTGGGTTATGCCTGTATAGGGTCTGTTAGGCAGTTACTCATCTGGGACACATAATCCTTTTAGGTACAATTGACAAGGATGCAAACATTGCTTTATCTGTGATACTATATTTCTGAATGGTACAGGGAGGTACAGTCATTTAATTACATGGTCATGCTCCTCACCTGGGTGAGACTTTCTTTATCTTCAGCTCTTACAGTTCTCTCCATCTATTGTTCAAGCTCTCTTTAATACCTCTACCATTTCTCCACATTAACTCTTCAGTCTAGCCATACCCTCATCCACCATATCTAATTATTCTCTCATATTCCTCCTACTTTACCACTGCTAGCTACCTTTATCTGCACTATATTTTGAAACCATCCTCTTTAATGACTCGAACCCCTATGCAAAATCATATCTTTCTCTCCACACTAACCCCTTTTCCTATTTTCCTTACATCAATCCTGATATTTTACTTTATCTCTTAAACTGTATCATCTTTCTGTGGGATCTGTACTGTCTACCGAACGACTGTTTCACTGAAAGTAAAACGGCCGAGTACACTTTCGCAAAAGTGCTTTTCACTGAAAAAGCACTTTTGTGACAGTGTGCTAAAAAAAGAGAAAAACATGGGGAAATGGATGGGGAATATTTCCTTTTTCCCACTGCAGTGCGATCTTGGAGTGAGAATATAAAAGTAGGGGTGTGTGGGGGTACAGCCCCCCACATGGGGGATGCAGGGGGGCTTGCTCCATGTGTAAACATGAGTTCTGTTTTTTTTTTAATTTTATTTATAGTTTTTTTTTGCACACTTTAGCGAAGGAGCTTTTTCGATGAAAAGCACTTTCGCTAAAGTGTCTTTGGCTATTTTAGTTTCAGTTAAAAGTGCTTTCGTTCAAGAGTCTTAGATTCCATTCTATCCCCAGTAACACATTTCTCCTATCTCATTTATATCATACCCCATATTTTACTTTTCACATATTTGACAATTTTCTCTAACCCCTTTCCTGTCATGATAGATGGCCGATCTGTCTGATTGGCATGCATTGATTTGTCTCTGATATAATACTCTTTGTATACTTTAAAGTGAGAATCTGCTGAATGCCTGTTAAAGATACTTTGCATTTACTGAAATGTACTTTTAGCATTGTTACTACTGCAAATGTACATTTAAATGCTACAAGTTTTATTGTTTGTAAATGTAAATTGTTAATTGGTAATAAATATGTCATGTGCTAGAGCTTTTCTTCCCAGGCCTCTGCTGAAAAATGGGTCTTGCCCAGTTGTACTTTCCCCGTAAAGAAAAGACAAACAATCAAACTAATATCAGTCTTTTACATATGCAGCATTGAAGTGCTTGTTTTTTTCCTCTGTTGTATTGTAGGCTGATGTCAGTATGTAAGCCTAGAAAACAAAATATGTATTTGGGATATTCAGTCTTTTTTCACCTGAATATCCATTTTCTCAAGCTTGCGGCATCAGTATGATATGCAAATGCCACACAACTCTGCCCATAGACCAGATGCACTTATTTTAACCTGGATGCATAGCCAAAACCATGAAATATGCAAACCTATTAAGGTGCTGATGGAAGAAGACCAACGGTCCCTCATGTTCATCTGAGCACTTAATCCATTCTTTGTGTAGTTTCGCTTCCTCTCCACATTATCCATGCCATATTCATCTATATCAGGTCCAACAAGCTTCAGGTTGGACTATCCTCTGTCCTGAAACAGGATGCCTTCAAAAAGCTCTAAACTATCCCCACTTGCAGCAGTTACCTTTGCTCTATTCTCTTTTATCTCTTTGTCCTTCTTCATCCCATCTCTTCCACTAACCCTAGCACTTTTTTTATATTACGGTCTCATTTCTATTAGTGTACATGCTAGTCTCATTACATCTGTCATCATGAGCACATAATAATAAAAACAACTCTGGAACAAATAACAATTGTTGGAGTGCATAGATCACCAAAGCCATGTGCTGATGACCTAGAGGAATTCTTACATTTCTTGAATGAAACACAGGAGTGAAAATAATAGTGGCTGGGGTCTTACATTTATCAGAAACTGACTGGGTAATATTGATAAAACAACATTAGTAAGGAAAATATTTACAGTGTATATTCAGGACTAACAGCTGCTGCAGATTGTAAACAAACCCACAGGCAATGAAACATAGTTGACATTGTTTGTGTTCCTATGGGCATGACTTTTACTTAATATCAGGATTTACTGCCATTGATGTGCACTGATCATGGGGTTATAAAAATGAAATTTCTGCTAGATAATCCTGCCAAACTGAAATCTTAATCAGTACATAGATAAGTAATAACAGACTACATGGAAGCAAAATAGTCTCTATGTAAAACTAATTGGAGCGATGCATTGAGTAGAAAAACTGCAGGAGGAATGTAACAAGTTTTGAAATGGAAATTGAATTCAAAACATAAAAAAATGTCCAACATCAGGATCTAAACATACAATGCCAGGAAGATATATTTTCTTAAGACCAAGATAGTTAATTAATATGGAAGTAAAAAATATCAGAAATGGATACAATGAAAAACTAAAAACTGAAATAAACAAATTGGACACACAAATTTAACATAGTGTGAGACAAGATTAAATAAAATTTTGAAGAAAATTTATATAAAGATACTGTGCATAATAGAGGATCATTTTATAGCTAGATACGATGTTGTAGAAGTAAAGACATACAAACTGATAAACTGTGTGTAGATTCTAAAATTTATTCTCAAACACAACAGATTATAGATATAGTTGTGAAATCTTATGCAAAAAGGGTGATAAATTGTCTGAGTAACATCCAGATAACTTCTGACATGAAATTAAAATACATTATATTGAAAATGAACTATGCAACCGGACCCAACAAAGTACAGGGAGGAGACAGAATTAGATATACTGACCCAAGAACAGTTGAGCATGAACTTACAGAACCATTATATCTGTTATTTAGTAGGTAATTAAAGTATGGGGAGATTTCTCAAGATTGGAGATATGCACCTGTTAACTCTATACTTAAGGGAAAAGGCACAGGACAAACCCAGAGGCCACGATTCATGAAAGCCTACCTTTCTCACTAAGCTCATGTGCATGATGAGCAGTGATGAACTCGCTGTTTTGTATTCATTAAACAGCTCTGCATGTTGTGCCTGACTTCAAAACAAGGATACGCAGCAGAGTATAGAAATTAAGAAATAAGTAGATGAATTACATGCTAATGAAGAAAATCAACATGGTGGAGTGATTCAGGAGCATATAAAACCCTGTCATAGGGGAGTCCCCAAATGATGTGGACATCCTACAGAAGAGCATCACTGAGACAGATGCCTGGTGTCAGAGGCATGGCGTCAAGCTCAATGCCAAAAAGTGCATTGTCATCCCCTTTGGTAAAAACTCTGTACCTATGAACTACCACATAAACGGCAGTCTACTTAATGCTGAATGTGTGATAAGAGACCTTGGGACCAGGTGGACAGTAGTTTTTCCTTTGATAATCTCATCACCACAGTAGTCAGAAAATCCTTCTATGTGGCACACCTCATCACAAAAGGGTTCTCATCCAGGAAAAAAGAGGTAATTGTTCCCCTCTACTCGGCACTCATTAGACCCATTATAGAGTACAACACCCCTTTTGGAATGTACCTCACAAGACATCTGCAGCAGCTGGAAAGACCACAGATGTACCTCACAAAGAGGATTACTGGCTTCAAATAGATGCCCTACACTGACTGTCTCAAAAATCTCCAGCTTTACTCTGTAGCATATCACCTACTCCGAGGTGATCTCTGCCTACCATATAAAGCTGTGTCAAACCCAGAGCTGTTGGACATGCTACACCTAAAGAAATCCCAATCCCTCTGAGCTACATGCTCTAGGGACCTAAACCTTGTCACCACAATAAACAGGACATGCTGGAGGGATAGATTCCTATCCCAGAGACTTCCCATACTCTGGAACAGGCTTCCCATCTATGTCAAGCAAAGTTCTTCATTAGCACTCTTCAAGAAAAATATTGATGAGTGGATGGCAAATAAGAAATACACCCTGGGGATCACTTCTGTTGCTCTGCTCGACAGGGGCACAGGAAATTAACTTTCTTGGGTGGCGTAAGCCAGGGAACCTTGTTGGCTAGGCTTACTTAGGCCCTTGGGTCGATAGCCTAGTACCTACCTATGAACCTATATTACACCAATTACTTACTGCAATGCTGTAAAATGTAAGGGAGCATATCTGGTTTGCATGTACCCAGGAGGAGAGAGCTACAACTATGCAACATTTCTATGTCATAGCACATTTGCCTGAGGTTCTGAGTGTTATACACTGCACACAATATAAATAAAAGCCCTCATCTGGTGAACAGGGAAGGCGGTACATCAACAGTCACTCTATCAGCTGTAAGGTAGTCTTTAATGCCCAGGGGATTACCAATAATGTGTATGTGCAGGTGACTGTGGCAGTTTCCATTACCCCCACATTTGGCACACCTGTGACCTTTATCTAATGTTTTCTAGGGGCAACTTTACACATGGGCATCTACTGGGGATGCAGGCTATGCACTGGAACCTTGGCTCATGACACCCATGAGAAACCCAGACAACCCACAGATCAAGGTTATAATGATGCACAAACTCAAACTAGAAATATTAGACAGCATGTTTTTGGCTTGTTGAAGTCATGTTTAAAAGTCTAGATACACCTGGAGGTGCCTTGCAATATGATCCACCACCTTGGTTAAAATACTGACAGTCTGTGACATGTTGTGTAATATCATTATTTAGGATCAGTTGCAACAGGGACAACATGGCCAAGGTCTACAATTCCCAGCATCACAGGAAGTGCTAACAGGCACATATGAAGAGTCTGATGAAGGACTACCAGCTGAGTGATCCTGGAAGATGGAGGACAAAGAACAACTGTAAGAATATGGCTATATTGCTCTCTAAATGTAAAATGTTTATTTACAAAGCTTAAGTATATGTGCTCCAATTTATCTACCTCATGATATCTATGTTAACATGGCAATCACTGTTAATCTTGTCAATGTTTCTTCTTACTGCCATGGTTTCAGTGTTCAAATCTAGAGAAGGTGATGTCTGTGTTGAAGAAGAGATCTTTAATGTCTACATTTTAATGGCATAAGACCACAGAGTTAAGAAATCATCACACAGAGACATTTTTACAAATTTGTTATTTTTGGTGACACTTTGTATTGCAAGTTGGTGACCACCAGAGGTCACTTGTAGTAAATGACAGTTCATTTCCAAAGGCAAAAAATTTAAATTTGGAATGCTATCAGTAGTGCAAATGAGACTGGTGCCAGTGTACTTTTGTCAGCACTCTCAACAGTACTGAGTACCAAAAAAAGCAACTGTTATGTAATTTTCTCTGAAGTTCGATGTGAAAATGCAGAGATATGATTAACAGCACCAGTAATGCAGGGTTTGATTCCACCTGTTGATATTTTTATGCTTCAGTCACAGTTAGAGAAATGTTTGTGTCCCAGAACCTGAACTATTGATTCAAGTAGTAGCACATTTTTATATGCATGATGTAACAAATATGACATGGACTGAAGTGTGAGGAACTAAAATCTGCAACAGAATGAATTTCGGATACTTAATCAAAGACTATTGTAAATATGTCAGAACATTTAATCCTGAAAGAACCAGGTGTGAATCTTACTTGCATATGCTATGTACAAAGTGACCTTATGTAAACTCCTGAAGGTCCTACCTCAATAACATGAAGACATGATAAAATATAACAGAAACGTAAGTTATCATGTGGCAAACACTGTTAAAAGAAGGGATGTTTCAGAGTAATGCCATGGGTGCTGGGATCAATGCTAGATATTTTAGAAGGCTGCTACTTGAATAAATCTGTATACTGCTTATTTTTTTACTGCCTTTGGGTGATGCTTAACAATTGTACATTGCTGACTGCCAGCAGTCACTAGCAGTGAATGACAATTAACTTCTGAAGGCAAAAACTCAACAATTTAATTAGGAATGTCATCAGTAGAGCAAATGAGACTGGCACTGGTGCACTTCAGTCAGCACTCTGGTCAATACTGAATGCAGAAAATACAACTGTTATCTAACTTTCTCTGTGGCTCAATGTGTTAATGCAATAAGTTGCGAGAAACAGCAGAGATAATGCAGGGTTTGTCCCTTGAGGGGATCAGAATAACTATTATCACAAACTTTTTATTAGTAATTGAACATGAATACAACTGTCAAGTTGCAAAATGAAAGTTGCAACACAGCTTTGTGTAATGAATGCTAACTATATTAGCTATACTGTGTGTGAAGTGTGTTAACTGTAACAATTATTGCAGTAAATTTAAAGTACACATGTATATGTATAATTTTACCAATACTTATTGGAATAAAGTATGACAACACAATTATCAGTATTAGGTGTATAGGATAGTATGTCATTTAAACTATGTATGATCCCTTCTGCAACATGTTTCATGGAGATCATTCAAATCAGTGCACAGGAAATTTTTTACAGTAATAAGCAATTGCTTGTAAATATAATTACAATAATAGAACAACTGAAAGTAAAACCCATGCAGGCTTGTCATAATTAAATATCCACTCATGCTGAAATTGCTATACCTCAACTTACAAGCTAAAATGTTAGCTCTCCTGTGGTATTAAAAGTTAAACATAAAATGATAGATATGCCTTCTTTTTAGTCATGGGTTCAATTCCCACATGCTACTAGACACAGTTCGTAAAATGTATGTATCACCAACTAATTATGTCATAATTTATATAAGTATCCAGTAACAACATTTATTACTACACAAAATTAATTGAAAATGTCACGTCACATTTGTCTGTCTGCCCCAACAGTATATGTATTATTAACATCCACCATACAGGAGAGCATGGCCAAAGCTGCCAATATATTATTTCAAATGTAAATCATCAGCAAAAAGCATTTGATGAATTCACTATGAGCATGTGTAAATATATTGAGCATCACACTCGGCCAAGTCTCATTGCCATATTTCTTTCCTGCACTGTAGTTTGAAGCAATCACACTCAAATTCTCGTCAGGCCATTTGTATGCTTTCTGTTGTGCAAATACAGTTGACAAGGTTGTCTGTAGTTGTGTACAAGCTTGTACATGCAAGATCACAAATGGACACCAATTCAATTCCATATTTCCATATTTCTAGATAGCCTTCAAAAGACATGGCAGGCAACAGTGAGGGTGGTGTTCTATTTACAGTCCAAAGGGGGTATTGAGAAGAGTGTAGGATCTTTGTGGTACTCCTTGTAAAGTGCTACAGCCAAGGTATTGTTCAGGAGGACTATACTAGGTCTCAGATTAAGGCTGAGGCTTGGAATAGCAACTGGCATTCCAGGCACTGGTGAACAATGTTGTCACCATTATAGTGACATAAAGGGAGGGATAACTGAGCTGTATAAGTATAATGTCCTACCTGCAGCCAAGATAATACCATGGCTTGACCAAGACATACCCTTTTTCATCATGCTTCTTTTTTTCTGTTTTCGTTTTTTCTGTTCTGTTCTGCTGCTGAAGAGACAGCCTGAAATAGGGAGGTGAATCAAGACCAATTGTCACACCTCACAGGGCCACAGGGTAAGGTAAATATATTTCTGGTATGAATGCAAGGGAACTCATAATACATAAGAAATGTATTTAATTTTACCAGATTTCAGGGCAGGGGGTGCGGGGGGTGCAGGAGGGCTTGCCCCCCCTGCTTACACTTGGTGGAAAGTGTTATTATTTATGTTGTTTAAACTCAGTATATGTATGATATGTGTTTTCAATATTTTGAGTTTCAGTGTTTTGAGATTTTAGTGTTTTGAAGTTTCAGTGTTTTGGTCTTCTATATTATGAAGTTTTCTCATTTTCAGTGTTTTGAGTTTTCAGAGTTATGAAGTGAATCTATATATATATATATATATATATATATATATGGGTCTAGGACTATTCACTGAAAGCACATTTCACTGAAACACGTTTCACTGTGCACAATTCACTGAAAGCTCAATTCACTGAAAACACAATTCACTGAAACACATTTCACTGAAAGTTAAATATGGTCTTTTCCCCACTGTAGTGCGACCCTGGAGTTAGAATATATAGTAAGGGGGGTGTGGCCCCACCTATTTTAAATATTTTGAACTATACACATGGATACTTGCAATTCCAATAAATTACTCTTTTCTGAACTTAATATATATCCAAACTATGGGGGGGCTACACCCCCACCCCCCGATGTGGGGGGTGGTGCCCCCCAACCTCCTTTACTATATATACTAACTCCAGGGTCGCACAACAGTGGGGTAAAGGCCATATATGACTTTGAGTGAAATGTGTTTCAGTGAATTGAGTTTTCAGTGAATTGTGCTTTCAGTGATTTGTGCGCAGTCATTTGAGTTTCAGTGAAATGTGCTTTCAGTTAATATTCCTAGACCCATATATATATATATATATATATATATATATATATATATATATATATATATATATATATATATATATAATTTGATATATTTTGAAATATTAAAATGACATGGAATTGATGGTATTTTTATATGTTTTCGCTCCCTCCACCTATCTCTCTCTCTCTCTCTCTCTCTCTCTCTTTTATTTTTTGGAAACATTCCTGCTACAACACAAATAACCATCGGCAGAGGAAGAAGAGCTAGACTGACCACTAGGGATCAGACCGCCATACCACCACAAACGGCTGTGGTGGCACTATCATAGGCAGCACAGCTACCCAGCACATCTGAGTCCCAACCTATCAGCATTGCCTCCACAACTCCTGCACTATCTGTTACAACTGTATCAGGTAGCTCAGCCCTGGGGGCTGGTGTGGTGGTACTCAACAGGAGTAGTAGTGGAGGTGGCAATTTCATCATCCATCAGGTGCTGACAGGGTTGGTGGAGGACATTATGGAGAGGAGCCTTGGTGCCTGAATCAGAAGAACTGAGAAAGTCCTGCATCGAATTGCCAAGTCAAATGCCCCATCCAGCACTGGCCCAGGTATCTACAACAGGAGACAGTGATGATAGTTCTGAGGGTTAGGATTAGATTATCACTGTATATATGCTGGACACAGGTGTGCCTCTGATGTCCCCTGCCTATCCCCAATTATGGTGACCTTCAACCTTTTATGTCCCCAAGCACCCTTGTTTGTCTTTTATATTCTGTATGTCTATGAGTGCTGCCAAACATGCTGTACCTAACTAACCCTCTTATTCCTAACCACCTTCCCCAACATTTCTCTTGCTATAATAAAAAATGGGCACCTGCCCTACAGAAAAAAAATATGTGCCATACATGGTTCTCCACCTTGTCTGTGTGCCTGCTCAACACTCTTGATTTGGTTCAATTGTCCATACAACATTATTGTATTGTTGTCACCCACCCCTGACATGGTGGCTATTCAAATTCATCAAATTATTGTTACAAGCCTACATTTATCTTGTGAAGAAGTGGATAGTTATGTTGTCCTCCCACCACCATCCTGCACATTCCTTTATTCTTTCCCTTGTGCCTCACTCTCTGCTTGCCCCTATTCTCACCACTGTCAACCTCCTTTTTACACATTTAATCTAGTCAAAAAATAGAATCATACAACACGCATGGCCAAAGATGCCTCATAAATCACCCCTTCAATGTTTGTCCTCAGAATTAATGTGATGCTTGGCATCACACACCAGTGGTAAATGCCTGTAAACTGCATTTCATGTTTTATTGCAAAAAACGAAGATTTTAAATTTGACCACACTAGTAGGGTTATTGTCACACTAATGTGATTAGACTCACTGCACTGTACCAATACAGACTGAGAGCACTATGAGGACACATTTACTATTATGCAGGATGTAATATACTCCTTAAGGGATGTTTCAATAGTCATTTTTTGTGATGAAGCCTAATGCCTACGTCTCTCTCCCACTGCTACAATCTTTTCTCACTGTTCCTTCATATGTGATTTTTACTATGTGAAGTATGACTTCCTATGTAGTTTTCTCAGATAATGTTCAGGTCTGTAGACTGCTTTTGCATACTGACAATAGTTCATATCCAGAAATATGTCACACATTATTCATTGTCTTTTTCACATTAATATTACACGTGGAACTGTTGGCTACATATGTTATTATCCTACCATTATCCTGCTTATATCTTCATCATTGTTTCACCATCTTACTGCTGTTTGCTTTCTATTTCTGAATAATTTAATGTACACAGCATGACAGAATTATTATGATCAGAATCCTCAGATTAACACACCACAAAGATAGCTAGAAGTGGCACATAAGCAAAACTCTTTTTACTCCCCTCCCACACTTCTGTCTCATCACTTTTTGTTCTCAGTATTTGCATAATGCCTGGCATTGAGCAGCAATGGCAAATGATGGTAAAAGTACAATTAATGTCTTATGGCAAAAATATGAGTTTTTCTTTTGGCTACATTAATCTGCTGCCCCTTGTGCTACTGTACCTAGCTCCTTGTGCTATGAAATGATAGACTGATTGTACTATGAGGAGATAGTTATTATCATATGTTGAACAGGCTGCAGAGTTGAATACATATCATATGGGATGTTCCAGCTGTGACTACTGTTATGAAGAATACTGCACACAAACTCTCTTGCTTCATTGTGTTTCTATAGTTTTTCAGATGTGTGTGTTTTTGCACCTGACATTAGACTTGCTTTATGGTGTGATGAGGTAATGATAATGTGCAGAGACTGTAGATGAAGATTGGCAGGTGCTTGAATCCAGCATCAGGTCCAGAATTATAGACATTATCATCTGTCATTACATGTTGCCCTGTTAAATTATGGCTACATATGTTAAGCCACCAGCAGTACCCTGCTCGGTCTTTTATGTGTTTAATAATCATCACAAATCTGTTCAGACCTTACCAGCAATAAGTGGTTAACTTATAATAATAACTTAATTAATTAACTTATAATAAGGTTAACGTTGTCACCTCACAGCAAGAGGTTCACCAGTTTGATTCTCGGCTGGGGTGCCTTCTGTGTGGAGTTTGCATGTTCTCCCTGTGTTCGCGTGGGTTTCCTCTGGGTACTCCGGTTTCCTCCCACATTCCAAAGACATGCATCTGGAGCATTTCTCCCCAGGCCTCCGCTGAAAACAGGCTCTGTGGAACCTAGTCGGACTTTCCCGGTCAACAAATGATAAATAAAAATAAAAATAAAAATAAATAAATAAAAAGTGCAGGACATCTGGTCAAATCAAAGATTTATGTGGTGACAATATAGAACACTAGGCACAATTTAAAAATATTGCTACTACACACACAGAAAGATGTTTTGATTAAATCTTTAGCATTAACTTGCGTTTTTTGAGACATGAAGCTGTGTGTCATCATATAGTGACTTTAGCAGTCAGTGATGTGATAGAAACAAATATAATTGCATAAGGAACACTACAACTTACCTTTAACATGTGGACAATCAGCAGATATGAGGACAGTATAAAAATGTACCTGTATTATCCACCATATAATGAATACATTAGTGCAATGATCATAACACGTGTAAATGATGACACTGAAACATTAACATGGAACACATTTATTATGAAATGTCTCAGAATCAGATCTGTCTATATGTCTGTACTCCCTATTTGCACAAAGCTTGACATAGAGCACCATAGACCACTGCTAATTCCTATTATAAGTTCAAAACATAAAAAACAATTGTGCATGGGTTAATATTTTGCCGTCGTTCATGCAAATGAGCTTGCCAGTTGTGCACTTTAGTAAGTGAGTTTGACAAAGAAAAATTAATGCCAGTGGGCTACTATATTCCTTGTGTACTTGTTAATGGCTTGTTGTATTCAGGATATGATGAGTTCACCATGATTTTTTTCTAAACACTACATAATGTAATTTATCTTCGCACACCAACACATTATACTTGCAAATGATATACAGTGGTGTGGGACCTTCGCACGCATACTTGCTGAGTGGTATTAAGTATTGTCTTTTCGTATGTTGGATATGTGTATGCTGTATTTACATTGCACATTGTGCGCACATTATAAAGTATTCACAGTAACATGCCAACTAATGAAGACATGCATACAGTGATCCTGAGCTGAACAGTCAGGAATGCTTAGTTGTCACTCCACTGTTTGGCAACTGTGATCATCATCCATCATTGACATGGTTAATACACCATAATGTGAAGCAGCTACATCTCACTCATAATACCAGAATTCCCATGAATGACAAGCTGTATAACTTATCAGAGCACTATGTCATTTCTTTGGATCAGCACATTGCTGTCTTCTCTTCTTGTCAAAGCACATTCCTTTTCACCCAAAGAGGTGATGCACACTGTCTGCTCTGCAACACACTGAAGATGTCATCCATTCAGATGTGCACTTGTAATCAGCTTTCTACTGTATGTTTCCATTGATGCAATGTACTCAAGATTATATAACTAGATAGGTAGGTGGTTCAAATAAAGCAGTGATTAATCTGTATGATTGTGTATATCTGTAGTGCTAGGTATAAATGGCTTTGCCTACAGACCACATATGTATGTGTCCACTCAGGAGAAACATTTACACTGGAAGAGGGCTCCCCCCCATCACATTTTACCCATTTAACCACAAACAGCTGTTCTGTAATATCATTCTTTCAAATGCACAATATCTTGCATGTGTAATCAGACTTCCCATGTAGCATTTGAGTTTGATACAATGTACTCTAGATTGTGTAACTAGATAGGAAGGTGGTTCAATTCCAGCAGTGACTGACTAGTATGACTGTGTGTGTGTGTGTGTGTGTGTGTGTGTGTGTGTGTGTGTGTGTGTGTGTGTGTGTGTGTGTGTGTGTGCGTGCGTGCGTGTGTGTGTGTGTGTGTGTGTGTGTGTGTATGTGTGTGTGTGTGTCTAGTGCTAGGTAGGAATGACTTCACCCACAGATCTGATTTGTAACTTTACAGTGGGAGAGGGTTATCCCATCACTTTATCACACACAACGCCTTTGCCAAACAATGGTGATGTCTTACTTTCAAACGTGCTCTATCTCACAGTTGTAGTCAAACTTCTTGTGGGGTGTTTGCAGTTTATGCAGTGCCTTCTAACTTATGATCTTAGATTAGGTGATGGCTCATATTCAGACATTAATCTATAGACTCAGCTGTATCAGTGCTTGTGTGAATCTAATATCAGTAGGAATGCAGTTACCCACAGAACCAATATGCAGATATATAACTAGAGATGGCTCTTCCACTACCTTTTTTCCCTTTTAGCCTGGATAACTGTTTTGGTAAACACTAGTGAGCCCATTTGTTGAAATGTACTTTATTGCAGTCTTGTAGTAAAACTTTTCATGTGGTGCCAGTAAATGGTACAATGCTGTCTAGCTTGTGGACTTAGGTAGGCAGATGTTTAAATCTGGTATTCTCTAAAGATTGTGTGTGTGCTTCTAGAGTTACAGGGATGATGAGACTATCCAACACATATAGTTGCGTACCCCTAAACTCATGCAGTATATTGACAGAGAGGGAACTTACACTACTCTTTTACTCAGTTTTAAGACACACACATGCCTTGCAATACATTGATGTCATGCCTTCAAGTATGGTCTGTCTCACATGTAGTGGTGTGTGTAGTGGGTACAAAATCCTCTAACTTGTGTACTTAGATAGGTAGGGATTTGAACCAGGGCCATTTCCAGCAGAATATGAAATAGGCAGCTGGGGGTCATGGCCATTCCAAAAAAAAAAAAAAAAACTTAAAAATGTTTTTGTTAAAAAGTTTCCATTCCATTCCTATAATTAGAAACTTAACTTTCTGTTCAGAATCTTGGTGA
Organism: Protopterus annectens; assembly: GCF_019279795.1. Lineage (NCBI taxonomy): Eukaryota > Metazoa > Chordata > Ceratodontiformes > Protopteridae > Protopterus > Protopterus annectens. The sequence goes on from NC_056744.1 coordinate 1,200,639,320, forward strand.
GCAACAGCTGGCACACATACACCAAACTGGTGCAGTGCATAATTTAAACAGGAGAGAGAAGCAAACCTTTGAAGGATTCTTTGTCCACAACTATATGGGGCATAACCCCTACCTATGAACAATCCAGGAATGGAAAAGGTATTTCAGTAGATTGATTTCAGCAAGAAATAGATGTGTGTGTGTGTGTGTGTGTGTGTGTGTGTATGTGTGTGTGTGTGTGTGTGTGTGTGTGTGTGTGTGTGTGTGTGTGTGTGTGTGTGTGTGTGCAATGCTCCAATCAAGAGGTACTGTTTAGTTACTCCACAAAAAGTTGCTATAGTGCATGAACAACAACCACTGATATCAGGAATAATACTTTTATTCAACTAATTAAGTGCTTTTGTTCCCTTGAACGGAACTTCTTCAGAACTTTAGTCATTATTATTATTGTTATTTTTTGACACGGACATCTGACTTTGATGTAATCAGCAGTGTAGCTATAATTTCTGGGCTTGGGGGAAGTCTTTAGATAAAAATATCTGACACTACTGAGCTGATAAAGTTAAAGTCATTGTTCTGTCTTTGCAAGACTATCATGCATTTGTGTAAAGCAAATTGAAATGCTTTATTGTGGCCCTTTTAATCACAGTCAAAAGTAATGTGTACACAGCCAAACGAGTGGCTATAACTGATGAGTATGGATGTTGTTGGATTATAATAATAGCAGTTTGAGTAGTGTTTTATGGTGGAAATGTTCTTAGATGCATACTTTTGTCAATACTGGTTTATACAGTTCTGTCTATTAAATATTTATATATTTTTCTGTCTGTAGAAGAATGGCTTACTAAAGCTCAGCTAATACTAAACCCCAACACAACTGAACTTCTCATATTCCACCCTACTAACCACTCCACATATTTACCCAACTTCCCACACCAAACTCCTAAGAGTTGAAATTGACTGTTATATGAAATTTGATGTTCACATTTCACTCACCGTAAAGAAAGTTCATAAAAATCTGGTGGCACTATATTGAAATAAACAATTCCTCACCAACTCCACCAGGACTAAAATAGCCCAAACACATCTCATCTCTAACCTTCTTTATGTCTACTCTATTCTCACCAATTGCAGCAAATCAAACTTATCTAAACTTGAAACCTGTTACAACAAAATTGCAAGGTTTGCCAGCAATAGTCCACATCTTACAAATCACTGCTCTCCCCTAAAACAACTCAATTGGCTTGAACTTCCCCATCTTATCCTTTATAACCAGCTTATACTATCTAGATAAACCACCTGCATTACAAAACCTAATACATCCTTACTTCAGTACTAGAGTTCTATGCTCTAACAACAAACCTCTACTTAAAATCAGTAAAGCCAACAATTCTACAGAAGCCTCTCTATATTCAAACTGTATAGCTAAAAAATGGAACACTGCCCACTAATATTTCTACCACTATATCTCTTGCCCTGTTTAGGAAGTCTCTGAAAACATACCTCCAAACTAACTGGATCTGTAACTTTGACTTCTCAGGCTAGTATAACTCCATCTTCTGTTAACATCTTTACATCTGTTCCATCTGCCAATGAAAAGATGATGGTACCCTAGCTTAATCTGATGTAATTGCTTTTTATTATTCTGCTGACACCCTAATTTTATTTAATGTAATCTGTACAATGCATCTTAGCACTATTTGATATATGAGTTTTTTCTGTTGCCATTCTAGTTTTATTTGATGTAATCTGAATAAGTTATACCTCTGTAACTGTGTACATGGACACTATAATACATGTTAAATGTGGAGCTTTTCTCCCCGGGCCACTGCTGAAAAAGCACTTGTATCCAGTTGGACATTCCCAGTAACCAAATGTAAAATAAAATAAATAAACAAATAAATAATAAATAAATACGTTTTGTTTCATTGCTTGCTGGAAAAATACTCAAAACTGCAACTTTAAAATGCACTCTAACAAGTGTTGCTGTGTTACCCAAGAAATATAATTTAAAACTATCAAGAAGGTGAATCAAAGAATGCATGCATTTATGCACAGTCCTAAAAATCTGTGCAGAGGGCTCATGGTTTGACAATATCCCTGGATTCAAGGTACACATAATCTGCCACTGGCCAGATACATTTTGAGTGAATGTGAGCTTCTCTGTTGCCCATGCTAAAACTGTTTTCTGCATAAGACTGTTTTATTTTGTTTAGCAAATGAATATCAGTGTTTGTGGTGATGCAAAACAAAAGTTTTAAATTGAATCCATATCTCTATGATCATTGTAAAAGTAAAGAAGAAAGTAGAACGCATGATGACAGATTTGAAAGCATTTATGGTAATTGGGAGAGACAGTCAAATAATGGGACACTGTAATGGATGGGGATCATTACCCTGCCTAGGGTCTCATTTGACCATGGTCTGCCTTTGGTTTGAACCCACCACTAACCGAGTTTTATGAATATGTATAATTCTAGTGCTAGGGATGAATGACTTCCGTTACAGTTTTGATATGTAGATTTACAATGTGAGATAACTCACCCATTAGTTTCACTCCCTTTTAGCCCAAACAAGTGTTATCCACCACAGTGATGATGCCATGCCTTCAAATATGTTCTGCCTCAGACTTTTGTTATGCTGTCACCTGTGATGCATGTGATTACTACACACTTCTCTAGGTTGTGGACTTACATAGGCTGCTGTTCAAATCCAGTGAAGGACAGCATATTGTAAGCATAGTGACATGAAACAGTGCCTCATCTAACATTGCAACAAATTCTTTCCATCACTTTTAGGTATAACATAGGCATTTCAACACATTGACAATTTTATGCCATTCAAATAGGTGCTCTGTTACACCTCTACTGAGAGTTCCTCTCTGGATCATGCAGCTAATACTGACTTCTATAGCATGTTTAGTTTGACAGGCATTGATTGGTTCATATCTGGTAATGTATATATGCAAAACACTATTGATATTCAAGAGTGGCTTACCCAACAAACAGTGATATGGATAACTCACAGTTGTATGAACAGTAAGATGGGTTTATCATTTTGATTCTTCAGAATAATTTGTATTGGATACATGACCACCCAAAGCACTTCTTAGTTTACATCTTGAAGTGTGTCCTTTCTGAGACATATACATAGCATTCTGCTGTGGAAGGAGCACTTAATACACAGGTGTATAGAATATGTAGGCAGGGGTTTGAAACTGGTAAGATATGTCTGTTAAACAATTGTGACAGACAGGAGTGGTTTAAAATAAAGAATGGTGATATGGCACAATAACAGGGCCACATTTTTTGAGGGATCAGACTCTATGTTAGAGGAGCCATAACAATTCCAAAATGATACTGATGCAATCCATTCAAATGTGTTATTCTTTCTGTGGCATCAATGGTTGATAAACAGCTCTATGATGTGTGACCTCAGGCAGTCAGGCATATGTTATAGTCTGGCAAGGAGTAACTGCTGAGTATGTCAGACAATGCTTACAGGCATTATTTCCTCAGAATATAGGGGTTTAAAGGCAATACTGGCTTATTTATTAGCTCTTGATGTGTGCTATGCTGCAAAGTTGTCAGAATGTGTGAGTAGACATATGTTATTATACTTCCTTGTGGTTTTGTGGTGGGTAGTTAATGTACTTCTTAATATGTATGTCCAGTGTAATGGTGTAACTGCCTCATGTGCACTGACAACCCTCTCCTCTTACCACCCAACACTCAGACTTGTGAGAGATGCACTTATATATCCAAATTGGAAGCCACGCAGTCTCCAGCCAAGACTGGAAAAGCTGGTCAAGAGGAGAAGGTCATTACTTGCACCACACCACATGGAACACATAGCCCTTCAGAACACACACCAGCATTGCCTTCACATAAAAACACAAACCACACACCCACCTTTGCAGAGGGTCTGAATAAAAATCTAACCAAACAGCAGAGACCTCCAAGGCAGAAACACACTTGACCACCACATCACAACACTAATCACGAGACACATGACTCTCCTAAACAGTGTGTCACTCAACCAAAGCCCTGGCAAAACAGCATGCCTAACACACTAGTCACAGGTGACTCGATAGTGAGGCACACTGATGTCCCACTCACTAGATTGAATAAGGAGAAAGTAAAATTCAGCTGCCTGTCAGGCACCAGGATCCGCCACATAATTCACGCACTCAGGTCCCTCAACAACAGGTACAAATATGACTCTGTCATTGTACATGTGGGTGTGAATGACCTGAGATGTACCTCCCTGGACTACATGAAATGAGACATGGAGGAGCTCCGGGATTATGTAGCCCAGGTGGGTATGACCCTAGCCCTGAGCAGCATCCTACCATCACCCAGAATGATGCCATAGTAAAAGCAGAAAATGATTGATTTCAACAATTGGCTACATTTCTGGTGTCATTCTAAGGGGATCAAGTATCTGTCTGCCTGGGATGACATGATTGACAGACCTCAATGCTTTACCAGAGATGGCCTGCATCTGTAACCCTTAGAGTTCCAGATACTGGCCAAGGCTCTTGCCACCCCTATAGTGCCTTTTTTAGGCAGTGTTCAAAAGACCAAATTACCACTGTAACAGCTACAAACAAATGCAATTTGAGGGTCATGCTGCTCAACACTAGAAGTCTAAATCTCAAAATGCACTCACTCAAAGTACTCCTTAAAATGAAAAACATCAACATTTGTGCTGTAACAGAGACCTGGTTCAAGGCAGCAGACAGCACCCCTACACTACCAGGCTACAACTCATTCCACACCTTTCAGCCCCAGAACTTGGACCGAAGCTCCAAAGGTGGTGGTGTCTCCATATTCATAAAGGATGCACACACCTCCAGACAGGTAGCCCAACATAACACATCTGAGATACTTCAGGTGCAGCTAACATTAGGTAAGACAACGATTAAGGTTGTAGCCTGCTATAGGTCCCCAGCCATGTCCCAAGATTCACACTCCACATTCCTAAGCACCCTGGAGAATATTAGGGTCCAACCTAACAGTCTCATACTGGGCGACTTCAACTACCCCTCCATTAACTGGGAAAACTACTCATGTACCAATACACTTGCCCAATGCTTTCTGGAATTCATTAATTCCAATGCCCTGGGCCAACTCATTCCTACCCCCACTAGAGGTAGCAACATCCTTGACCTGATCATTGCTAACATGGGTGACCGTTGCTCCACACCAATAGTCAACTCCTCCCTGGTTAGATCCAATCACAAGCTAATCACCTTGGAAATTCACATCCCTCCCACCCCGCCAACAAAGGTAACCACCATGAAAAACTTCTCCAAAGCTAACTTTGAGTTTCTAAAAACAGAGGTGGCTAACTTCACGGCACCCATGCAAATGGAGACTAGTTGCATGACCGCCATATCATACACCGATGCACTGTACGAACACGTACACAAATGCATGGATCTCGCCATACCCAATAGAACTAAGACACTCTCCTCAAAAAAAAAGGAAGCCAATCTGGTGGTCCTCTGCCATAAACAAACTCTAAAACAGAAGGAGGAAACTGATGCAGAATAAGGTGAAGTCCCAACACTGGAAAGACTCCTTTATCAGCCTCAGCAAAAGGCTAAAATCCCCCATCAAATCCTCTAAAGCTAGCTATGAAAACAGAATTGCAGCAGATAGTAAAGACAACCACAAGGCCTTCTATAGTTATGTAAAGAATCTCCATGGCAATACCCAGATTTGCTCTGAGCTACTGCACAATGGTATCTCATATACAGAGCCAACAGATATTGCAAATATACTGGGGAACAGATTCAGTGCTAACTTTACCCCTCCCCCCAAAGGACCAATCACAATACCAGTAGATTGCCAGGCACCCAGTATTACTGCTGCACAGGTTAAAACAGCACTGTCCAAGGCCAAGAATACAGCTTTAATGGGACCTGACAGTATCCCTGGCTGTGTTCTACAATGAACTACAGTGTGAACTGGCACCTCACCTGTGTGCCCTGTTCAATCACAGCCTCACCTCTGGCTTTGTCCCTACCGAATGGCACACTGCTACAGTCATCCCTCTCCACAAGGGAGGAGTGACTACAGACTCCAGGAACTATCGCCCCATTAGCCTGACGAGTCTGCTATGTAAAGCTATGGAACGCATCATCGTGGACCTAATAAACAAGGGTATAGGGAATCGCCAAACTCTGGATCCTACACAGTTTGGTTTTGTGAAGGGTAGATCATGCCTGCTCAACTTGGTTGACTTCTTTGAGTCAGTCACCAGAGCTGTGGATGAAGGTAAGGTGGTTCATACAGCCTACCTTGATCTGGCCAAGGCCTTTGATACCATTCCCCACTTAGGAATCATACAAAAACTTACTAAGCTAGGCATCAACCCCTATATCACTAGGTGGGTTGCAAACTGGCACACAAATAGAACCCACAATGTGAAAGTAGCTGACTCCAGGTCAGACTGCCGACCAGTCACGAGTGGAGTCCCACAGGGTTTGGTCCTTGGTTCTCTTCTATTTGGTATCTACTTCTCTGAAGTCCAGGCCAACATGAAGGGACTCTGGCTGACAAAGTTCGCAGATGATTGCAAGTTGGGAGCTATTATTAACTCCCCAAGTGATGCTGACATCCTACAGAAAGGCCTCAATGAGACCAACGACTGGTGTCAGAACCATGGCCTTAAGCTCAATGCCAAAAAAAAGTGTCTTCATCCCCTTTGGGAAAAACCTGGTTCCCTTGAATTACCACATTGATGGTAGTACACTGAACACAGAAGGCGTTATAAGAGATCTGGGAACACAGGTTGACAGCAACCTCTCTTTTGACCACCACGTTACCACTGTGGTCAGAAAGTCCTTCTATGTGTCACATCTCATTACTAAGGGTTTTGCATCAAGGAAGAAAGAGGTCATTATCTCCCTCTATTCTTCCCTCATTAGGCCAATCATCGAGTACAACACCCCATTTGGCATGTACCTCACTAGACACCTGCAACAACTGAAGAGGCCGGAAAAGTACCTCACAAAAAGGATCCTAGGTCTTAAACACTTGTCCTATATGGACAGACTCAAAAAACTCCAACTATTCTATGTCTCCTATTGCCTATTTAGAGGTGATCTCTGCTTGACTTACAAAGCCATGTCTGATGTAGCTCTGTTAGAAATGCTTCATCTAAAGAAATCACAATCCCTCTGCACCACATGCTCCAGAGACCTCAACCTCACTACCACAATCAACAGAACATGCTGGAGGGACAGGTTCATAACCCAGAGACTGCCATTGCTATGGAACAGACTACCCATACATGTCAAGCAGATCACCTCACTGGCCCTCTTCAAGAGAAATATTGATGAGTGGATGGGAAATAGAAAATTCACCCTGGGGATCACTCCAGTGGCTCTACTAGACAGAGGCACTAGTACTAAGGTTGGGTAGCACGATGCCAGGGTACTCCTATGGGCTAGGCTTGTAAAGGCTCCAGGGCCATTAGCCTAGTACACACCTATGAACCTATTAGTTGTGTGCCATTTAGCATATGGATCATTAAGTAATCAGTGTTAGAAGATAGTGTTATTTGTTCTTATTTATCAATTCATAATGGGATTAGTCTCTGATATCTTGGCTCTGCCAGTGTCCACACAATGGAGGCAGTGGCCTATGCATGGGGGATAACAACAATTGTTACAGGCCAGTGCCCAGTTGTTGTACGAGAAATATCAATTTGCAACTGTTCTGTTAATAATAGCCATAAATGTTTCATCTGTTTGTAATCTACGTAGGTGTACTGTCTTATATACAGATATTATTAATATGTTCAACAAGGCTCACTTCAGGGCAAAATGTGATGTACAGTATAATGCTAAACAGCATTCAGAGTTATAGTTTGATAGACATTTGTATTTCAACAGGTATTATATGCAGATACAATATGAAGGACATACCTATCTAGAAGAATATACAGGAATGAGAGATGTAGTATTTTTTTCTGTGAGAGAGTAGCTGATACATGGAGTAGACTACTAAATGATACTAAAGCAAGCACTAGTTAGATACATGGACACTTATTATGAGAATGACTATTTTGATATATTTGCAGTCTAGAAGGGCATAATTTCCCCAGCCTGAAATATTTGTATGTATATATGGTTACACTTTATAATCTCAAAATACTGAACTTTCGAATTTCAGTATCTTGAGACTATAAACTGGAATTTTTAAAATAGTGAAAGTGCATAATCGTGAATTTGAATATCTCGAATTTGCAGTTTAGGCTTTACGCTTCATTATGTCCGGTGTTTTCTGTGGATGGTGTATGGTGTCATGTTTGGATGTAGGTGCGATTTAAGATAAATAAGTGTTTTGTCAGGGTTTTGGGTGGGAGTTTGAATGTATGTGAGTGTGTTTGTAAGTTGTACGTGTGGGTTAGGGTAGGTAGGTGAAAGTATGAGTGTGTAAGTGTTGGATGTGTTGGTGTTTGTACATGTGTGATGTGTGTGTCTGTGTGTGAGGCACTGTGGAATGTCTGGGTGTAAGTTTGCTGTCTTCCTGTTTGTGCGATCTCGGAGTTAGTATATATAAGGAGGGGGGTATGGGGAGGCGCAGCTTATATGTAGTGTAAGTTGTTTGTTTGTGTTTTTGTGTTTGCGTGTGTTTTGTTTGTTGTGGTGTGGGTTGGATGATGTATGTGTTGTGTGGTGTATGGTGTGTTTATGTGCGTGATTTTGTGTTTCCTGGTTTTGGGATTTCGGGATTTGGAACGTTCGACTTTATGGTCTTGAAATACTGAAATTCGAGATTTCAGTATTTTGAGATTATAAAGTGAATCCATATATATATCTGTATGTATCCCAGTCACCATGTTGTTATCGCTGTCTCGCAACATTTACTGGGGAGGGGGACAAAGGCCCAAAACCATGGACACATTTTAAACATTGCTTGTATAGTCTTAAAAAGTTGCTAGAATAAAATGCTTTGTGTTACCATGCATTTCCTGAAAGATAGGAAGACTGAAACAAATGGCTATCATTTAGTGAATTTGGTACTCACTGATTTGCCAGAAAATCACAAATTGTAAGAAGAACAGACCAAAAGTATGAGACAAACATTCCAGACATTATGTGAAAATCTGGACAGTTGAATGCTATGAACTCAACTCCTTGCATCATAAGTGGTGGTATGGATAGAGAAGTCAGGCTCTTGTTTCTTGTACCTAAGGTAAAGGGTTTGAGCCTGAGCAACACTAATCACCTGGGGCATTTTGCACACACACAAACAATCTCAGCAGCAAACACAGCAATTCCACATCTCGGCAGCAAATACACAACGTACTTTAAGCAGCAATTCTATTTCCATCTCAGCAGCACCTTGAGCAATTCCAGAAGCTCCATTTCAGAAGCAAGCAATTGTAATTTGTTAGTAGTGTTTTAAAATTGTGCTGGCGGAACAGGACATCTGAATGCATGCACAGACATGATCGGACATGATGTTGTGGGACCATCAAACAGTGAGTAAATGTGACAGTCCCAACTGTGGTGGACCCCCCCCCCCACTTAGCTACTCCACTGGTCGCTCACCCCTCCCCCTCACCATGGTTCTGCACCCCTCGAACATATAATAAGAAATAAAATAACGTCATTAAAATAATAAGAAAGTAACAATTAAAATTGCACCCTTTACATTGCTGGCCTGTACAGCACCCTAGGCATTTGTCTAGTTTGCCTAGGCCTAAGGCCGGCCGTGCCTATATGTACTGCTTCTGAGGCCATACCAACTTAAGAAAGCCTATTTAGGGATTGGGGATGAATATGTCTCTGCTCTCACTCAAATACACAAACAATAATTAATTTTCAAGCAAACAGCAATATGAGCTGCTAGAGTTCAACCATGTAAAAAAAAAAAACGTAGAGAAGATGACCCATACTGCCTCCTCAAGCCACTTAACTGATGGGAACACATTGTATCTCAGTGCTATCTCAGGCTGCTACATAAGCAGCCTCACTAGTGCTCTTCATCTTAATGCTGGTACCACTTGGTGCAGTGGTAGCTCTATCAGTTCCACAGCAGCCTCTACTTCTCAGTGCACCTCACCAAACACCTCCCAGTAGGCTGTAATGCTGCAGACATTGCCTGTGGCAGTCACTGACTGCTCACATTCTTTTGTAAAGGAAAAGAAAGTAGTGACAGCACTATCTCATGTGATGCAAGAGGTAATCCCTCATATAAATTCACTGTAGAACAACCACATTAATTACTTTGTTAAAATACAGTATTAAGCACGCCCTTAGCAACCAGCCTAAATCCACAGCACTGTGTCATGTGTATGATCGGTGACACACATATCACAGATGAAAGGAATCTACAGTGAATATACATGAACCAACCTGAAAACTATGATAGTTAATACAATAACAGCAAGTAGATCACAATGATGCACATTCATTGTATAGCAACACAATATAAATATGGGACATATGGGCATCACATTCACCTGTCCAAGTACAGGAACCCATTGCACAATAGCAGCATGTACCCATAACAGTTGAGACAAAAGATTGTTATATGCGGCAATATACAACAATATTGAGTAGACATGCTTAACATTACATGCAGTAATTAAAATTAGAGGCATGTAGTAGGCAGGGTCTGCTTCATTTGATCAAAAGACCATTTGACCTAAACCTATTTGATCGAAATTTCATTTGATTGAAAACCAGTATTCAAGGCATAAAAGTGGGATTTGTCCCCCTCCCCAATGTCGTGCGACCCTGGAGTTGGTATATATAGTTGTGGGGTGTGGGTGTGAAAATAACACAAAAAGTACAGATTTTAAACAAAAATAGGTAGGGGGATTTGCCCCCACACCCCCCAATGTGGGAGCTGTGCACCCCACACCTCCCTAACTATATATACCAACTCCAGGGTTGCACTACATTGGGGAGTGGGACAAATCCCTGTTATTTGCCGTGAATACTGGTTTTTGATCAAATGGGTTTAGGTCAAATAGTCTTTCGATCAAATGAAGTAGACCCAGTAAGCAAGAGTTGAATCAGCAAAATAGCATCAACACAGTGACATGTCACAACATAGGTGGAGGTAAACAGAGCATTCTGTACACACAGCTTCCATGTTAGTAACATAAAGAACATGCAACTGTGAAGATATCTCACAGTGGGATGGCACAAACACTACTTCTCAAATATAGGGGCCAACATGCTGACAATGTGAACTTAGCAAGAACATGTGAAACAAGTCATTACATGACATCTCCACCTCTAGGAACTGACAATCAGTAATGCACAAAAACGCAGTGAAAGATCTGGAACACATAATGCATATAATGATACTGTGAAACTACTATGAGGTACATACATACATACCAAACAGTGATGCTTATGCCAGTGCAAAATATCAACTATATAATGTTTACAGTAACACACTGTAATTCGAGCAAACATAATTGCAAATAAGCAAAACAATATAGAACCCATATCTGACACAGTATGCATCTGTGGTATATTATATCAGATGATCATGGATTCACTGGTCTGTATGGGATTTTAATAATATAAGCAAGTGTTTTCATCAGATATCCCTGTCACTACAACTCCATATCGCTCAACCTCTTTGAGCAAAAAATCTGGACAAAGCCATAAATAATGGGGGGACAAAGGCCCAAAATAGGGGCAATTTTTAAACATTGTTCTTCCAAATTTAGAAAGTTAATAGAATAACAAGTTTTGCGTTGGCATGAATTTTCTGGTGGGTATGAAGTCTGAAACTCAAATGTCTGTCATTATCTTCTGACTTCAGTCTTTAATAACTTGCCAATGATTTGCCAGAAAACCACAAGTTTATGAAATGTGGACCAAAAATATGTGGCAAATATCTGGACATTCTGAGAAAATCTATACAGTTGAAAGGTATGTACAACTCACAGTCGTATATGTATATTTCTTGTGTGTTACATGGTGGGTGGGATTGGACACATAGGATTCTTGTTAGGACTATACACAACATATTCTGGAAGCATCTATGTGCAGCATGTGGCAGGGCAATATAATACCTTCAAAAGCAATAACATGACAACAGTAAAGAGGTACATATTCATGCACACATCAAAGGTGGCCTATATCCATGGCCAGTGGACACATGAATGTGGACATGCAATAAATCATTCCAAAGTACTATATAGAGACTGTTCACTATACTTTCAGTGAATGGGGCAGCACAGTGGGGTGCTTGACAAGCACATCACAAGCACACAACAGTGCAAGCCAGTATGTGGTGGCCTTCATCATGAAACAGACTCATTTTGGACAGATCACTCGCTGTCTGTCACGTGTGGTGAGATAGTATGAGTGTTATATACTGTGTTTCAATGGGCACAAAGCCTGTACATCATATGTTTGCATACCATGCATGACTCTATGCATAGCTTTGTGCTATGGCTGCAAAACATACCTGGGTATGTACAACATATAGTCATGCATCATGTGCAATGACACAGGGTGATATACATGTATAGCCCTCATATAGGTATCTTGATACAAAATGTTGGACATAATCATACATCAACTGTATACATGAGTAACTGCATCACAGTGATTTGCCACGTGTGCATGTAGGCATGTTTGTCTAAATTGTGTACATAAGATCTATGTATGGATCTGATGTTTGGCAACAGGCTACATGTGCATATCCACATTATGCCTGATGAAAGCCATACTGTTACAGGAGTACATGTAAATTACAGAAGCTGAACACTGCTCTAAGTCCTTGTGCTGGAAACATGAATGGGAATACTCTGTGTAGCAAATGTCGTGTACCAGTGGAGTAGTATATGCTGGTGATTGTTATACTCATATGGAATGTGACATATGATGTGTATGACAATATAGATGCAACATATATGCACCAGCAACCATTGTCTGTGCAAAGTATATACCCAGTGCAGTACACGGCACTCTGACGGGCTCCCTATTGAAATGTTTGCACTAGAAATTCCAAGTGCCAACAGACCAAATAAAAAAAGGATCGAAAGTATAGAGTTGTTTTTTGTAACACATTTATTGTATTATTACTGAAGACATGGGCAAACATACATTTATATAAAAGAAAACAAACCATGTTAACATGTTCACAGTTACAAAATTATACAGCAATACGTTCCTTTATACAATTATTATCAATCTAGTATTGCATAAATGACTCAATTTCTGCCTTCCCTTAAACCTCACTCCTCCTCCAAAACATTATTCTGCATGCATTGTTTTCACAGTTTCCAATTTTTTCTATGTAATTTGCTGTCACCCTTTATTCTAAAGATAATGCTTCTGATTATTTTATCTCTGTTACAATATTCACTACTTGAAATACAGTTGGTTTTACACTTGATTTCCATTTTTTTTGGAATTGCTTTTTTTTTTTGCCAGCCACTAGAATTAAACTTAACAAGACCTTACTATGCCTATGCAATTTAGATCTTGTATCTCAGCTCAAAAAATAATTTACTTATTTACACATATTTGCTCAGCCATATTTCTGAGAGAGTACTCAACAGGGAATTTTTAAAAAATGTCAATTCATTACACTTCCCAAACATATATTCCCGGCTATGTATTTCTTCCCCATCACACCTCCAACATTTGTCATCTACCTGAGGAATATTTTTGGGGATTTGCTTGGGGTATAAAATGCTTCCAAGTAGAAATCCTAAATCTTCTACACTATGATGCATCCTTGGGAGCCATATATATGTCCTCCATTTGTTTTCTTTTGAATTGCTTATCCAGTCTTCCTCTTGCCAATATTTTCAAACCTCCTCTGATTGATTCCTATAGTTATCATGCAATATTTTGTATGCCCTACTAATTATCCCTTTTTAATAGCAGCTACTGTTTTATACTCAACTAAAAACTCTACCAGAACAGGTCTTTTACTTTGATTACTAAATCCCTTTCACTTTGCCTGTACTCTGATATCAATCCGTGATAGGGAAGGCAGTCTCTAGCCTGCAGTCCAAATGTCTACTTGGCCTCTTCCCATTCTATTACCTTTCTCTTTCTATTTATTTGCTCTCAATATCTTGGTTCCTTTGCCAGTTTTCTCCAGTAAATTCTAGTCTACTGTTGCTTATTTGCTGTACCCGTAATTGCAGTCATCTCCATTGACAAAATCTCCTTTCCTCATTCTCGTGTTGGCTTAGTTCTTAGACTATTTCTGCTACTTTATGAATATATTTTTATGACTGGTGTTATTCTCCATGAGAATCTGATCTGCATCCACAATTCTAACTCTTTATTAATTAGTGCCCACAACTTCTCCTCTGGCTGATAAAAACATGCCTGACCTGTCTATAAAACTAAAGGGACTAAAAACATTTTCAGTGCTTGTATCTTGCTGTTCATACGCACAAGCTTCCAGTTTCTCAGTTTTTGTATTATCTTTTGTTTATTCTCTTTCCATGTATCTTTTGTTGCCATAACAGAATTCTTTGTAACCCATACTCCTAAGTACATCTCATATAGAGTTGTTAGGCCATTGACACTGTACTTTGAACAGAGACTAATATGCCATTATCACAAATGATTGGCATATAGTATGCATGACATCTGCTACACATCACTAGCCCCGTCTTGTAGCAGCGATGACACAGACATGCTCATTATGTTTTCATGCACTGCAACAACCTACTAATGTGAAGCTGCTTATCAACAAAACACTACTGTGGCAGGAAGACGACATCTCCCTTTGCTGATGTGGTATCACAGGCTATTTGAGCATACACTGCTTCACAAAGTACTAGGTATAAAGGGTATCTGCAACCAAAGGATTGTATATGTGGAGCTGTAGCCTATTGAAGTGCAGGATGCTCACCACCTGTATAACAGAGGTGTGAAAGATGCACATGGAGGTACCCATAAAGGGCCATGGGTGACTGGTGTGCACTCTGTTACTAACACTTCTAAGTATAATGAGTGTCCACAGGCAATGGTGTTCATATGCAATGTCACAACCCTGTTTTGGTGCAGGATGCTCACAACACTTCATGACAAAGGGGTGAAGGGTGCCAACAGGGGTGGTCATGAGGTGCCATAGGTGGCTGGTGTGAACTACTGAGTGCAATGAGCGTCTGTACCTATGCTTGTGCCTTTAAGTTCAGACAGCATATATCTCTGCATTTGACTGACTTAAGGTGCAAGGGCGGCAGAAGTGCTTTGGTAAAACATAGGCATTCACATTCAAGTGATATTTTTATTCTTTCACTACTGTATCATACTGGTTTTGAGAATTTTGATAACTTAATTGATACAATGCATTTTTTCCCATGTGTTTTTGCCCCTATAAATATTGGTATCAAATGTGTTTGTTTATACATCAAAGAAGCTCATTTGACAGAGGGAAACGTGGTTTGCATTTTTTTTTCTTTTGGTGGACTATTAGTATAGACTAGATCTAGCCTGTTTTTCAAACACTTGAAGTCAAATCCATGCATCTTACATTAAGAAGGGCTCCCCTGCACCCTTGTGGAAGAAACGTGTGGATATAGCCTTGTTTGAACTGAGGATTGCTGGAGTAAGGATCATTGTGTTATTTCCTACTGGCAGACTAGTTTAAAACTGTTTAATGCTGCCTATATATTAGCCATGTGTTTGTGCATAGCTGCGTACCATGCAACGGGGATTAGCGGTGCCTTGTATAGATGCAAATTCTTAGAAACTATTTTTTCCCTAGGCACCAGTCAGATAAATCCTTCCAGGTTCCCTGCTGATCTGCAGGCAATGTAGCTGTGCACGTCTGCACTGCAGGCAACTCAGGTGAGCCCTAAGCAGCATCACCCCACTTTCTATCCCTGATGTTCTATAGAATAAGTCCCCTTGTTAATCCCAGAGCAATAACTGATATAATTTGCTCTCTCAGAAATGAGTACTTAAGAGTTACCTGCTACTATTTACAGTCAGTTTCCCAGCATTTTTCTAGCCAGCCTGATTGACATGGGCATCCTGAGGCAATGTAGTAGTTTCCTCATGTATACTGACAACCACATGTTCCTAAAGCAAACAAATACAGTATGTGAGAGACGTTACTATCCCACAAAATTAGAATCAGTCCTCTCACATAATAGTTATAAACAAGACATCAAATAAGTTGTCAGCACATACGCCTCTCCACTCACACAAAATAAGGCCAAGACACATAATTCCACATACGTGGAGGTACTCACTAAGAGCCTAGAAAAAGACCAGAGACCTCCCAAACGCAAACAACCTACACATACTGGTACATGAACAGAATCCATCATTACACATAATGACACAGATACCAGTATGTCAACAATTAAGCCCCTAAGGCAAAATACCTCAAAACCTAATGTGCTAATCATAGGTGACTCAGCAGTGAGACACACTGATGTCTCCCTCAATAGGTTGGAAAAAAGGGAAGGTCATGGTCAGGTGCCTGTCAGGTGCCAGGATCCATCAAATCATGCATGCACTCAGGTCACTCAGACACAATTACCGTTATGATTTTGTCATAATACAACTTAGAGTGAATAACTTGAGATGTACCTCTCTGGACTATATGAAGAGAGACATGACTGAACTCTCAGATTATGTGCGCCAGGCAGGCATGTCCCTAGTCCTAAGCAGCATCCTACCTTCACCTAGGATGATGCCACAATACAGGCAAATAATGACTGATTTTAATAATTGGCTTAGCTTCTGGTGTCACTTCAGGGGGATCCAGTATCTGACAACATGGGAAGACATGGTCGACAGACCATGTTGCTTTGCTAGAGATGGCCTTCACCTGTTCCCTCAAGTGCTTTTGGATATTGGCAAAGATACTTTCCTCCCCCATAGTGCCTTTTATATGCAATGTCAAAACAACAAAACTTCCGATGTACAGAAATTCAATAGAGACAAACTGAAGGTCATGCTGCTTAATGCTAGGAGCATAAACAGTAAACTGCACTCTCTGGAAGCACTTTTCACCTTGGAAGATGCTGACATCTGTGCAGTCACTGAGACCTGGTTCAAGGCTGCAGAGAGCACTCTGGCTGTACAAGGCTACAATGCCTTTCACATGTTCTTACCTCAAAACGAGCATGAAAGAACCAAAGGTGGAGGTATATCCATCTTCATTAAATCCAAATACACCTCAAGACTGGTAAAACAGTATGACTCTCTTGAGTTACTCCAGGTCCAAAAACTATAGGCAAAATACCCTACCACATCATTGCTAGCTACAGGTCCCCCACCATTAACCAGGAGAAGCACACCGCCTACCTGGACTTGCTAGAATTGCCCAGTATACAGCCAAACACTTTGGTCATGGGAGATTTCAACTATCTTTCCATCATTTGAGCAACTTACATGAGCACAAACCTGATCACTTTGAGCTTCCTGGATTTTGTTAATTCAAATGCCCTAGAACAGTTGGTCTACACCCCCACAAGGGGCTGAAATGTCCTATACCCTGTGCTCACCAACATGGGGGGGTCACTGCACTACCTGTGGGTTGCCCTCCCTGGTAAGGTCAGACCATAAATCAGTCTCATTTGAAGTAAAGATTAGACCTTACACCCCCACAGGAGCAAAAAAAAAAACTGAAAAATTTCGCCAAAGCAAACTATAGCCTACTAAGCAATGGTATACAAAGTTTCAAAGCCCCTGCTAACACAGCCAACAGTGACTCCTATGCAGAAGAGTACACAAATGCCCTATATAGTCAGTTAAACAAATGTATTGATTCAGCTGTACCTGACATGGTTAAAACCAGGTCATCCTGAAAAAATAAGCCATCCTGGTAGACTCTAAGAATAAATAAGTTATATAACAAAAGAAAGAAACTGATATCTAAGAACAAGAGGGAACGTACTTGACAGAGGAAGAATACCCTCCACAGCTTGAACAAGTAAATCAGATATCTTGTAAAGTTGTATAAGGTTATTTATGAGACTAAATTAGCATCCCTAGCTAAAGACAACTATAAGGCATTCTTTAGCTATGTCTAAAACCTAAAAGGGAATGCCCAGCTGTGTGCCGAACCTAGAGTGGATGGTGCCACTCACATTGAACCTGAGGAAATTGCCAACCTGCTAACTGACAGATATGGCAATAACTTTACCCTCTATTCCTACCACCCATACCCCAAAACAATCCTGACACCAGTCTTCTACTGAATATCTCCAAAGAACATCTTATACAAGCTCTCTCCACAGTCAAAAACACAGCTTCTGACTATCTCCAAAGAACATGATACTGGCTAAGGCTCTTGCTGCCCCTATAATGCCTTTTTTAGGCAAGGTTCAAATGACAAATTCATCACTGTAACAGGAACAGGCAAACAGAAACTGAGGGTAATGATACTCAATGCTAGAAGTCTATACCTCAAAATGCACTCCCTCAAGGCACTCCTTAAAATGGAGAACATTGATATCTGTGCAGTGACTGAGACCTGGTTCAAGGATCCAGAAAGCAACCCTGCATTACCAGGTTATAACTTATACCACAATTTTTGGCCACCTAACCTGGACTGGAACACCAAAGGTGGAGGTGTGTCCATGTTCATTAAGGATATCCACATCTCCAGGGTAGTTGCTCAGCATAATGGATCTGAGTTTATCCAAGTGCAACTAACTCTGGGCAAAACTGCAATCCAGATTGTAGCTTTCTACAGATCCCCCACCATACCCCAGGATTCCCACTCCTCTTTTCTTTATATACTGGAAAATATTAGGGTTCAACCAAACACCTTAATAATGGGTGATTTCAACTACCCCACCATTAACTGGGAAAACTACTCATGTACCAACTCTTTCACTCAACGCTTTCTGGAATTCACAAATTCCAGTGCCCTGGATCAATTTATCCACACCCCCACCAGGGGTAACAATATCCTATACCTAGTCATTACCAACATGAGTAACCGGTGTTCCACACCTGAAGTCAACTCCTCGTTGGTCAGATACGACCATAAGCTAATCACCCTAGATATCCACATCCCACCCCCCACCCCCCATTAAGGAAATCACAGTAAAAAGTTTCTCCATAGCCAACTTCATGCTTCTTAAGACAGAAGTGGCAAACATCATGACACACATGCAGATGGACAATACAGTTATGACTGCTGAATCCTACACAGATACACTCTATAAGCTCTTACACGAGTGCATGGATTGTGCTATCCGAAACAGAACCAAGACACTATCCTCCAAAAAAAGGAAGCCAATCTGGTGGCCCCCTGCCATAAACAAATTCTACAACAGAAGGAAGAAACTGTTGCAAAAGAGAGTAAAATCCCATGAGTGGAGGAGTTCCCTGGTCAGCCTAAGTAAGAAGCTGAGATCCCTTATAAGATCCTCCAAAGCTAGCTACGAAAACAAAAAGGCCACTGATTCCAGGGACAACCACAAAGCATTCTATAGCTATGTCAAGAATCTCAATGGCAACACCCAGATCTGCTCTGAGTTACAGCACAACGGCATGAAAATTATGGAACCAACTCATATTGCCAATGTCCTGGCAGATAGGTTCAGTGCTAGCTTTACCCCCCTCTCACCTCCTAAAGGGCCCATATCTATACAGGAAGAATGCAGAGTCCCTGTAATCACAACTATACAGGTAAAAGCTGCACTCTCTAAAGCCAAAAACACAGCATCCATGGGACTGGACAACATCCCAGGCTGCGTTTTACATGAACTTCAGAAAGAACTGGCTCCCCACCTAAGCACCATATTCAATCATAGTCTCACATCAGGCTTTGTGCTCATTGAATGGTGCACAGAACAGTTATCCCACTCTACAAAGGGTGAGCCACCACTGATCCCAGGAACTATCATCCTATTAGCCTGATGAGCCTGGTCTGTACGGCCATGGAATGTATCATCATGGAACTCATAAACAAAGACATTGATAACCTCCAAACTCTGGACCCCACCCAGTTCAGGTTTGTGAAAGGCAGATCATGCTTCCTGAACCTGATCAACTTCTTTGAGGCAGTTACCAAAGCTGTAGATGAGGAAAAGGTGGTTCACACAGCCTATCCTCACCTCGCCAAGGCTTTCAACACCATCCCCCATTCTGGAATTATAGCTACACTCACTAAACTAGGTATAAATCCCTACGTCACAAGATGGGGTGCCAATTGGCTCACTGACAGAACCCACACTATAAAAGTTGCAGACTCCAAATCTGATTTCAAATCAGTGACAAGTGGAATACCACAGGGTTCAGTCCTGGGACCTCTCCTGTTTGGTATCTACATGGAAGGCCTTTGGCTAACGAAGTTCGCAGATGACTGCAAACTAGGAGCCATAGCTGAGTCCCCAAATGATGTGGACATCCTACAGAAGGGCCTCATTGAGATAGATGCCTGGTGTCAGAGGCATGGCCTCAAGCTCAATGCCAAAAAGTGCATTGTCATCCCCTTTGGTAAAAACTCTGTACCCATGAACTATCACATAGGCGGCAGTCTACTTAATGCCGAATGTGTGATAAGAGACCTGGGGACCCAGGTGGACAGTAGTCTCTCCTTTGATAATCACATCGCCATAGTAGTCAGGAAATCCTTCTACATGGCACACCTCATCACAAAAGGGTTCTCATCTAGGAAAAAAGAGGTCATTGTTCCCCTCTACTCGACACTCATTACACTCATTATAGACTACAACGCCCCTTTTGGAATGTACCTCACAAGACACCTGCAGCAGCAGGAAAAGCCACAGAAGTACCTGACAAAGAGGATTACTGGCCTCAAACAGATGCCCTACACTGACCATCTCAAAAAACTCCAGCTTTACTCCGTAGCATATCACCTACTCCGAGGTGATCTCTGCCTAACATATAAAGCTATGTCAAACCCAGAGCTGTTGGACATGCTACACCTAAAGAAATCCTAATCCCTCCAAGCTACATATTCTAGGGACCTAAACCTTGTCACCATAATAAACAGGACATGCTGGAGGGATAGATTCCTGTCCCAGAGACTTCCCATACTCTGGAACAAGCTACCCATCTATGTCAAGCAAAGCTCCTCATTAGCACTCTCCAAGAAAAATCTTGATAAGTGGATGGGAAATAGGAAATACACCCTGGGGATCACTTCAGTGGCTCTGCTCGACAGGGGCACAGGAAAATAATTTTCTTGGGTGGTGTAAGCTAGGGAACCTTGTTGTCTAGGCTTACTTAGGCCCTTTGGCCGATAGCCTAGTACCTACCTATGAACCTATGAACCTATACAAGCTCTCTCCAAGGTCAAAAACACAGCTTCTATGGGACCAAATAACATCTCAGGTTGCTTATTATCAACAACAAATATTTAACAAGACCTAACAGAACCATTTAGCACTCTCTTTAAGCACAGCTTGAGCACTGGCTTTGTTCTGGCAGAGTGGAGAACAGCAACAGTAATCCCCTTGCACAAAGGGGGTCCATCAACTGACGCAGGAAACTATTGGCCCATAAGCTTAATCAACCTTATCTGCAAGGCCATGGAAAGGCTCATCATGGATCTTATCAATAAGGACACAAGCAACGTTCAAATTCTTGACTCAACCCAGTTTGGTTTCATCAAGGGTAGATCTTGCTTATTAAACCTGATGGACTTCTTTGAGTATGTCACCAAAGCCCTGGATGAGGCCAAATCAGTACATACCACCTATTTTGATTTAGCCAAGGATTTTGACACAATCCATCACTCAAGGATCATCGAGAAACTCTCCCAGCTGGGTATTAACCATACATCACTAGCTGTATAGCTAAATGGCTCACTGACAGAATGCACACTGTCAAGGTTGGGGAGTCCACCTCCACCAGTAGGCCATTTACCAGTGGATTACCATAAGGATCCGTGCTGGGCCCTCTCCTGTTTGGAATGTATTTCTCTGAGGTCCAGCTGAAAGTAGATGGCCTGTTACCAAGTTTGCAGATGACTGCAAACTGAGTGCAATCATTGAGTCCCCCAATGATGTAAACATATCACAGAAGGGCTGACACAGACAAATGATTGATGCCGAAGTCAAAGACTAAAATTAAATGAAAAAAAAAAAAGCACCTCATTACTCCCTTTGGCAAAGAAGTAGTGCCTACTAATTATGATATAGATAGCACCCCCTCTAAGCTCAAACCCAGTGGTGTGAGACTTGGGAACATGGGTTGGTAGCAATCTAAACTTCGATCACCATGTGTCCATAGTGGTAAGGACAGCCTTCTACATTGCACATCTCATAAATAAGAGCATTCCGTCCAAGACTAAGGAGGTTATAACTCGGCTGTACTTGACCCTTTTCAGACCACTAATTGAGTACAATGCTCCCTTCTGTATGTACCTCACCACACACCTGCAACAACTGGAGAGACCACACAGGTTTCTAACCAAGAGAGTCCAGAGCCTCCAAATCGTGACTTACATGAAAAGACTGAAAGCCCTGTCACTGTATTCTGTATCATACAGGCTGCTGAGAGGCAACTGTGCCTGGCCTATAGAGCAGTCTCTAACTCTGCCCTAATGGAAATACTACATATCCGCAAATCAAATGGGACTAGAGCACTCACTCCAGGGATCTCAACCTAGCCTGTGACATTAGCAAAACATGTTGGAGAAACAGATAGATATATCTTCCAGAAACTGCCATCCTCTGGAATAAGCTCGTACTTCACTTGAAGCAGAGCTCCTCAGTGACCCTATTTAAATGCAATCTTGACAACTGGATGGGTGACCATAAATTCACCCCAGGGGTGTCACCGATGGCCTCATGGACAGGGGTAGTCAGTGCTGATCATAGAATCACTCTGCTAACACTGATCATCTAACTATGGTCAATTAGGGTGCAGAAGTTTTTACAGGGCTAGGCTTGTAAAGGCCCTACGGCCCTTAGTCTAGTAACCTGCTTTGAACCTATTAAAGAGAATTACTTTATATTGCCTGCTTTTGGTGCTATTTTTTTTGTTGTTGCTGTAACATATTACATGACACCAAGTTTTATCAGTCCTTGTATGACTTTTGGCATGTATTTTATATATATATATATATATATATATATATATATATATATATATATATATATATATATATATATATATATATATACACACACATACATGGTTCCCCTTCATATGCCCGAATAACCACAAGCTCGAAATGCAAAATGCTGAAACCAGAAACCCGAAACTACAAAATCCTGAAACTGCAAATGACCGACAACCATTCACCATGATCACATAAAAGCTCGAAAATGAAGTAAAACCTTTATTATCCCAGAATAATGCTTAAAGCAAAAGAAATACAACGTAAATCCTTTCATCCACATAGAGTCCTCATAATGTCTGTTAAAGCTTCAACATGTACTGCGATTGTCATAGCGTACATCACATCTTTAGCAACCTTGCAATTGCCATCAGGAAATCCAAATCCGAGTAACTAGATCTGTTCTTCAAAACATGCTCAAATTTAGCATGACGGGTCACTACTTTTCATTTCTTTGGTGAAGGAGGTGCAGCACAACTCATTCTAAGTCTGAACTCATCTACCCTATCCTGTTCTCTAGATAACACTGTTATAAGCATCGATAGGTCTGTTGCTCTATGGCCCAGTAATGACTTCAATTTATGGTGCCACGCCTCCACGCTGTTTTGCGTGGGAGGCAAAAACAACATATTTAATTCATCTACATTCCAAAATGCAATTGGAAACAACAGGGGAAACTTGGAAAATCCAGTAGTCCTACTGCAAAACTTTTGAACTTTTCCCAACATACACCACTCAGAAAAGTACTTTAACACTTCATTGCCATCAGCTGGAAACACAGCTTTTAGTTCATCAAATGCACTTAGTACAATCAGATTCAGGTACAAAAGCTAAAGCAGTGAGACACTTGACATGCAACTGAAAAGAAAGGTCTGTGTTATACAAATGTGAAAGACCTAGCTGTTGCACCTTTCTCCAAATGTTTTGGAAGAAGTGAAACAAACAACCTTTAGGTTTTACACCTTGCAGATTTAACAGAATACTTTTCCTGGCTGCTACTTCAAAATCGCTCAATATGTATTTGACAGACACCTCGAAGCCTTGCTCATCCATTAAACGTAAAACACAACTCCACATAAAGTTGTAACATTTGAGAGACTTTCTACAATACAGCAAAGGTACGCTCTTATGAAAACCTCCATATCTAATCAAACCATGAATACTGTACAGTTGATGGCACATTATACCTTTATAAGAGAACGTACCATGAACAAGCCAAATAGTAGCTGTGCTTAGATCAAGGAGATTTTGTGTAGTTGAAAAGACTACCACCGCTGTTTCTGTAGCAGTATCTACTAAGCACTTACTAAGAAACACTCCTGATTTACATGGAAACATTGTAACATCAATATCTTCCAACTTTTCAATATGGAAACTGCTGTGTTTTAACTTAGAACGACACATATTGCCAACTTTTTGAACAAGTCTTTTGCGAGTAGGTAAACTGGGAGCTATCACATTAGATGTTGATGCTAAAACATCATCAACTATTAAACAGGGAGTATCCCTGGAATTATCAGCTTTCAACTTTAATGAGTGAGACACTTTATATTGCTCAACTTCGACCGGATCTCCAGGATGTAAGTGCTGAACAGATTTTAACAGCCTTTCCCTGTTAGGCACAGTTAAAGTAACAGCCCTACCTCTACATCTATCATTGCGTTTATACTTGCACCAGTATGTTTTATCACGATATATTTTCTCTCTGTGTAACATGTGCCCATCTAAAAGGAGTATAGGAGCTCATTTCTGAGACGATACAGTCACATATATTTCACCAATCGTGCCAGGAGCACTGAAGTATTCTTCTGCACTTTTCATTTGTCACCGCTTTCCATACAGTTTCTTCCTTTTGATTTTCGAGCTTTTGCGCTTTCGGGTTTCCGGTGTTTCGTCTTTATGGTCTCGGCGTATTGCATTTTGAGCTTGCAGTTATTCGGGCATATGAAGGGGAACCATATATATATATATATATATATATATATATATATATATATATATATGTATATGTGTGTCTGTGTGTCTGTGTGTATGATGTATGTCAGTTAAAATGGTTTGATATTAGTTGCCACACATCTGATGTAGCATTTTTTGCTTTTTATCAGGCCATGGCTGGAAAAGGTCCATGGAGCAGCCAACCTACCCTATTGCTGCTTAGCGCTTCCATGGAAATCAGGCATATTTTTTGGCTTAACCATGGAACAACCTACCATTTCCTTGGTTGTACCTTCTTCCAGTCACAAAAAAGGAAAAAAAATGTTAAGCAGCCTTTGATACCACAGCAGGCTGATATGTGGCCTCAACTACAAGTAGGTGAATCTGCTGTAACCAAAGCTGGTTCCTCAGACCACTAATCTTTTTCCTTGGGTCTCACTGGTGTAGTCCATACAGCCACCATGGACTGGGGGTTTGACACATCCTCTGCAACTATATGTGTGCTCTTGCTGAGCAGGGAAACCTACTCTTGTTATTCCTTAGAGAAGGGGCAGGAAATGCCTCTGCTTAACTAGAAAGCTATGCCCATCTTTAGGGAAGTGACTGCTGGCATTTCTGTGTCTGTTTCCTCAGGAACTCCTTTCAAAAAGAAAGAAAAGACTAAGTATACATTTCTCCTGTCTCAATGTCTGGTTCTGTTAAAAGAAAAAGGGATTCCTCTTTTCCTGAAAAGATTAAAGAGTTTGAACCTCAAAAGGACTTTGAAGGGACAGATCATGTAACATCTCCACAGATTTATGATTCAGATTCTGAAGTCTGTATGACTTTGGATAGTCCCTGTGAAGAATTCTATTTCTGTGAGACTATTTCAGTAATGTTCCTCAGTCCCTCAGAAAATATTATGATTTGTTTTAACTAGAATTTCTTGAATCCATGCTTATTCTTCCTGCTCTTACTACTTTGGAAGAAGATTTTGTCACAGTCTGCAATTTCCCTGAGAGTCCGCCTGCTACACCCTCAAAAGCAGATAGATTATAAAAGGCTAGACTAATCCCACACCTGATCCACTTCCACGGCTGCTGCCACTGAAACTATTATAAGAAGGTTTTCCCCAGCAATGTTCACAAAACCTCCCAGAGGATGTCAACAATGAGGGGGGGGGGGGGGTTAATAAAGCCTACACATTTTTTTTTTGTGTAGTCAACATGCAGTGCTGCTAACATGGTGCAAACATTTTTAGATTCAGTAAGCTCTGCTGAGAGGCATGCCCAAGCATGCCAACACGGAAACTTCTGTGGCATGCAAATCACCTCATAAGCTTGTGAATCTCATGCAAATGAAGCAGGTAGAGCGATCCAGCAGCAAGCAGATAGGCAGCTCTGTAGACTCTATGTCAATGTCCATTTTCTATGTACAGGAATATAAGTAGATAAAATGTAGATAGATGGACAGAAATAGCATAGCATGTACAGATATGAGTGAAACTATCCTCTGTGTGTAGGACAAATTAAAGGAAATAAGTTAAATTAATTTTTTTTTAATACTCTGGGCACATTTGCAGGGTGTGCCATACTGCACAAACATGCTTTAGAAAAAAATAAAATAAATAAATAAAAAATTGGAAAAAACAAAATTAATATGATGTGACAGAAATGTATTATAGGACCCTGCATGGAGTATCTGCAATGGTGAATTGGCGTTGTTGCTAACGTGGTAGGTCTTTGAAGCGTCTAGTTTCTAGGCTGTGAGCAAGGATCCCTATGCAAATGAGGTGGAGTTACTGAATAGCACAAAGGGGTGATCATGTCCACATATCTCCTTCGTGTAGGCAGAGAAACAAGTTGCCATTTACAGAGGAGGTAGCTGACATAGGGGAGGGTGTGTCCAATGACTTCTAAGCTTATTTCAGCTTGTTTGCTTGGCGAACAGCAGTGCTGAACGTATCCTTGCAGAGGGGTCTGTGCACTCACTTCTAAGCTTTGTTTAGCTAAGGGGAGTGTGTTTGCACAGCACGTCACTATGCTGAGAGTGGAAGTCTGTGGGGGTGACTGCTAAACTTTGTTTACCTACGTGGTGCATGTTTGCCTGCCGTGCAGCACTGCTGATTGTATCTAAAACCCAGTGACATATTAATTAGTTTTGAACACTGTTTAATTTAAACTAGGGCTATTAAATGATGTTAATGATATACTAGGCAGGTGGAATGCATCATAGGTAGCCAATCACACAGTCAACACCTACAGTAGAGCACTATAAAGTATGCATACACCCTACAATCTGATTTTTCATCCATACTCTGCACTATCGGAGTGCAGACTTGGGAATTTTAACTGAGAGAATGCTAAGGGCTGCTACAGGTCTGCTACATTTGCATGTGTTAGATGCTGAAGTCAGTGCTGCTGCTGCTGCTGTCAATAAGCCTAGATAGAGAAGGAGAACAGTGTTCATGCCCAGGGTAACCTTCCAGGAGCTACATGAGATGTAGATTGTAGAGTGCTACAGGGTGGATAGGGACATACTACAAGCACTCACTGAGCTGTGCCGCCCTCAACTCAGGCCCAGAGCCAACAGAGGGGAATCCATCCCAGTGGAAACAAGGGTATGTTTATCCCTTAGGATACTAGCTACAGGTACTTCCCAAAGACCAGCTGGGGATATGATGGGGGTCTCACAGGCATCTGCTTTCAAGATACTCCACCAGCTCCTGGATGCCATGCTACCACATGCCAGTGAGCACATTTCTCCCCCCCCCCCTCACACCTGAGGCAAAGGGCAGCAATATGCAACACTTCTACCATGTAGCACACTACCCTGAGGTATTGGGTGCCATAGATTGCATTCATGTACACATCACATCACCACCAGGTGAGGACGGTAGAATCTACGTCAGCCACAAGGGGTACCACACCAACTGCCAGGTCATATGCAATACCCAAGGCATTATTAAGAATGTGTGTGCTGGTATCCCTGGCAGTTATCACAACTCCCATATCTGGCACACATCATAGCTGTACTAGATGTTTGCTGGAGGGGTAGCATCACACACGGCCATGTACTGGCTGATGCTGGCCATGCACTGGAACCATGGATGATGACACCAATCAGAAATGCACACACACACACACTGAAAAATGCCATAATGAGGCACACACACAAACTAGGAACATCATAGAGTATGTTTGGGCTTCTGAATTCATGGTTTCACTGCCTCAGTATATCTGGTGGAGCACTGTAGTACTCTCCAGCCATATGTGCCCATATGTTTGCACTATGTCCCATGCAGAAACTGGGACAGATGTCAATTTCTGTAACATACTTCTTAACCTCTTAGTGCAAGAAATCTGTTCAAAGCCCAACAAAATAGGGGGACAAAGGCCCACAACTAGGGGCATATGTTAAATACTGCTCTCATAAATGTAAACAGTTGTTAAAATGACAGAGGGTGTGTTTCAACAGACAGTTTTCTGAAGGATTTAAATGCAGAACTCAAATGTATGTCATTATTTAGTGATGTTAGTCCTAGATTCATCCAAGTGGTTTGCCAGAAAACCACAAATGTTATGAGAAAAGGACCATGTGCTAAAACTCTGGACATTCTGGGAAAACTCTGGACAGCTGAGAGGTATAGTCTGTATTACACAAAATCCCAGACTGGAGTACAAGTAAGTGTGGCCTGGAGTCACTGTATAAGTACTGACAGTCACACTGTGCACAGGCCTCTTCAGGTCACCCCACAGATTTTCTATTAGATTTAGGTCTGGCTCTGGCTGGACCATTCCAAAACTTTAATTTTCTTCTGGTGAAACCATTCTTTTGTTGATTTGGATGTATGCGTGGGGTCATTGTCATGATGAAAGGTGAAATTCCTCTTCATCTTCAGCTTTCTAGTAGATGCCTGAAGGTTTTGGGCCTAAAGTGACTGGTATTAGGAACTGTTCATAATTCCCTCCACCTTGACTAAAGCCCAGTTTCAGCTGAAGAAAAGCAACCCAAAAGCATGATACTGCCAGCACCATGCTTCACTGTGGGGATGGTGTTCTTTAGGTGATGCGAAGTGTTGTTTTTGCGCCAAACATACCCTTTAGAATTTTGCCCAAAAAGTTCAACTTTGGACTCATCACACTATAACACATTTTCCCACATGCGTTTGAGAGACTTGATGTATTGTTTTGCATATTATAGCTGGACCTGGATGTTTTTCTGGGTAAGAAAAGGTTTCTATCTTGCAGCCCTACCCCATAGCTCAGATATATGGAGAATACTGGAGACTGTTGTCATATGTAGTACCCAAACAGTACTTGCCAGAAATTCCTGCAGCTCCTTCAGTATTGCTGTAGGTCTCCTGGCAGCCTCCCTGACCAGTTTTTGTCTTGTCTTTTCATCAATTTTGGAGGGACATCCAGTTCTTTGCAACATCACTGTTGTCCCATATTTTTCCACTTTTTGATGACTGTCTTCACTGTGTTCCATGGTATATCCAATGCTGTGGAAATTTTTTTGTACCCTTCTCCTGACTGATACCTTTCAACAATGAGATCACGTTGATGCTTTGTAAGCTCTTTGCGAACCATGGCTTTTGCTGTAGCAGGCAACTGAGTAAATGTCAGGAAAATCCTACTAGGACAGCTGAACTTTATTTGGGGTTAATCAGAGTCTATTTAATTGATTGCAGGTCTGTACCCAAACAGACTGAATGCTGTAATTAAATCAAAAGGTGCTTCAACAAAGTATTAGTTTAAGGTTGTGCACACTTATGCAACCAGCTTATTGTACATTTTTTTTATTTTTTATATTTTCCCCTAACATATTTGTTTGTTTTTCAATTGAATTGTACAGATTATAGGTCACATTAAAGGTGGGAAAAGTTTTGAAAAGATTTATTGTTGTCTCATTTTTTTTATATAAAAAACTGGCATTTTAACAGGGATGTGTAGACTTTTTCTATCCACTGTATGACAATTATAATAAGAGTTCAAATGCAAGTTCCTTGGCATTGTATCTAAAAGCATATAACAATGGTAGTACAATAAGCTTATACTATTCATACAGACAAAATAAAAATATATATATTTTTTTCAGGATAAAAATATCCCAAACTGCAGCTAAGAAGGCTCAGTTCCCAAGAAATATTGACAATGGATGGTGGAGAGAAGGAAGGTAGACAGTAAGGGGTTAAATTAGTTAGCCTGGTGGGGAACATTAGCAATATTCCTTTAGGGACTGTTTAAATGAATGTATATCATTAATGGACATAATATGCTGAAGTATGCGAGCATAAGGAGACGTGAGAGTTTTGGGTTTTGTTAACCTTCAGCAATACTTTATCAGCAGACCTAAGAAATTTTAGGTTAGTGTAGGGTTGAAAAAACACATCAAATGAGCCAGCAAACAGTGGCCTGAAAGTAAATTTATTATAATAATAAAAAAGACATATAAACAACAAACAACCAGACCGGTTTCGGCTGGAACAAAACCCACAGCCTTCCTCAGTGTAAAATCAAATAATCAGATGTTGCTGTTTAAATACATACAACTGCAAGTTCATTGGTTCAATCTAAAATTGTTCATTTAAACCAGGTGGAAATAGTCCACCTAATTTGACAATCCATTTTTTTTTTCTTTGGAATTTAAAATAGAATGCCAACCTGTTTTGTTGCTTTTGTTACCTTTTATGACATCAATTACCATAAAGGAAAATTCTGCAGTTTTGTGTAACAGATGATGTTTATTTAGAGCATTGTTGGCCTTTTTGTTTTTGATATTACTTACATGTTCAGATATTCTGAGTCTGAGAGGACGTGAAGTTTGCCCAATGTAGAAGGATCCGCAAGTGCACGTAGCCAAATAGACCAACCAATCACTGCTGCAGTTGGCAAAAAAATTAACATCATAGACTATAGAAGAATTCCGACTTGTAAATTGTTTAGATTTACTTACTTTGTCACAATTAGTGCAATGACCACATGGAAAGCAACCAGTCAGAGGTTCCCCTGTCAGAGTAGTCTGTAGTAGCTGTGACTGTCTATTGTCATGAGAGTGTTTATAGTGACTGAAGCAGCCACCTACGTTTTTGCCTTTCCGAAATGAAAAAAGACATCTGTCTGGTATGATGTTTTCCAATTCATGATCACATTGTAAAATATTCCAGTGTCTGTGTATACTGTGGATGAGAGTATCTGTATTTCTAGCATAAGTAGTAACAAACCTGATGGGTTGTGATTCAGTTGTATTGTGCTCCATATAACATAACAAATCTTCCCTCTTGAATGTATCAACCAGATTGCTGGCTTGCAGAACATGTCCCATTTTGTAACCCCTAGATCTGAACCTGTTTGTGAGATCTTTTCTCTGTTTCTGAAAAGAGCATTCATCAGAACAGATACGCTTCATCCTGATGAATTGGGATTTCGGAATGTTCCTGGCAATATGTGGTTGATGAAAGCTGGAAGCATGGAGGATGGTATTGTATTCAGGATACTTTCTAAATACCTCAGTGCTTAATGTATGATCTGGTAGCCTATTAATCAGTACATCCAAAAAGGTGATATTATTGACATCATAGTGCACCGTAAACTGAAGGCCCCATTTGTTGTCATTAAGATTCATTAGAAAGTCACATAGTTGATGGATCTCTCCTTTCCATACCATCCAGCAGTCATCCAAATAACGTCTCCAAATATCAATGTATTCAAGAAAAATGTTGTTATGGCTATTGTAAATAATGTGCTTTTCAACAAACGCCATAAACAAATCAGCATAGATTGGGGCAAACAATGCTCCCATTGCTGTACCCTTTGTTTGCCAATAGCAAATGTCTTGATAAAAGAAGACGTTATTAGTTAGGACATGTTCTGCAAGACCAACCAAAAATTGATTGAAATCAGGCTGGTATAAGCCAGAAAATTCCAACCAATAGGCCAGGGCTTCCATACCTCCTTGATGGGGAAAGTTAGTGTAAAGGGCACTTACATCGAGTGTACACATTAACCAGTCTGGTTCTAACTGGGTATCCGAAATGATTTGTAAAAAGTTGGTAGTATCCTGCAACCGTGACCGTACCAGGGATAACAAAGGCTTAAGATGTTTGGTAAGATATAATGATAATGGTTCAATGATGTAACCTCTGCCTGAAACAATGGGTCTACCTGGAGGATGCACTGGGTCCTTATGTATCTTAGGTAAAAAAATAAATGTATTGATTGGCTGAGTCCTGGATCATGAGCTGATGCATTACATCAGTAGCAATGATGCCTTCATTCCTTGCACTGGACAAAAAGTCATCAATCTGTTTTTTGAACCTAAAAGTGGGATTGATCGCCATTTCGGAGTAGTATCTGTTGTCAAAAAGTTGTCTTTTGGCCTCATTATCATAATCGGACCAATTTATGACAACTACTGCCCCACCTTTATCAGCAGAAATGATGACTATGTTGCTGTTGTTCTGTAGTTCATTGATGGCTTGTTTCTCAGCCAATGTAATGTTGGATTTGTACCATATCTCAGACCTAGAAAAATGTAGATCTTTGAGTATACTATTCTGAAATTGATGTACAATAGGATGCATGGGAGGAAGGAAACATGATTTGTGATAAATAAATTTGTCTTGACTATAATTGCTATCCATATCACCAAAGTGCAACTTCAAATTCAACATTCTACAAAAGGACATGACATCCTGTGCTAATACATCTTCAGATACCATGAAACCAGGTATAAATGTAAGACCTTTATTAAGAACAGACAAATGTATGGGTAACAGCACAAAGTCTGATAAGTTTAAAACATTCACATTTGGCATCACATTTACTTTTACATTGCTAGTTTCAGTAAGCTCTGTATGCTGTTTATTTTTCTTATGTTTTCTCCCCCCCCCCCCCCCCCCCGTTGATATCTAGGCCTAAAGGGATAGATACTGGTGTTCTTTTAGGGGATGGTGAACCTGATGCAGCCTGCAAATCACTGTCAGTACAGGAAGAAATGTCATCGGTAGAGGAACCAATGTCCGGGGTGCGATTCCTGAGTATAGACCTAGGTCTTTTCCATTTGGGGGTTCGTGTTGGGTGTGGTGTAAATCTCACATGTTTATTGATGTTACTAAAAGGATTAGTACTTTGATAGTCTAATTGGTCTCTATTGAATTTCTTAATTTTTCTCATCTTCGGTTGTTTCTCCAAATTGTTTAAATCTGATGCCACTTTGGTCAACTGTTTAACAAAGAATGTTTCCCCTTCAAATGGTTGTACATCATTGACTAGTTTCATGACTGCACTGATTTCATGATCATGAAACTTGGCTAAAGCTTCGACAAAAGACATAGTGGCCTGTTGCTGAATAGCTGCCCATTGATTATTGAGCTCCTCATCAGCTTCCCCCACATGAGGTTGTATTCTTACTCTGAGTCCCCTTGGTGTAATATTTTTGGCAATATAAGCCTTGAACAATTTAAAATGCCAAACATTGGATCGCAGGGATCTGAGATGTTTATGTAGCTGATCAAAAGCTATTCCACAAGTAGACTCTGGACCCAAGGCATCACCTGTATTGACATTAGATGTACAAGGACCTAAACGAAAGGCCCCAAGGTCTTCACTGTCTGCTGATAGACCGGAAACCAAACTGAGGAGATCCATCTCAATGTCAATGAGAATAATAAGATTGGGTACCAGAATGAAAAACTTTGAGATTGAATAAAACAATAGTATATAATAATTGGTTCAGAAAGACTGACAATAATAGCCAAAAATCCAAAAAATGGAAATGCTACGTCAATAAAAAATTAACCATAGTGGGTCGATTCACAAAGTAAAGAGACAGTAATAGCCAAAAGAAATGGTTGGTAACCAACTTGTAATGTAGTATGCACAAGGCTACGTCTCTTTGAGAAAATCAAAAAGAGGGATAGCTGTATTATATGATAAAATTTACCGAGCCATCAATATATTAACCTGAATAGTATCCACAGGCTAGTTCAAAACATGTGAACAATGTTAGAGAAGACCCAAATAACATAAAACAATGGGTCAAGAGATATAATCAATGGCAGAACCGGCCACAATAAGAATCCAAGTACCCTTGTAGATATCAATGCAGTCAAAGAAACCAGTGGAATGTATGTAAGCTGGAACATCCAACAACCAATAATAGGGAACTTGGAAGGAGAAAAAAATATATAGTAAGGATCAATATAGTTCCTAATGGCTATTAGTAATGGAATCAAATGTTCACACTATCTTGGCAAATTGGTCTAAAAAAATGGGATATCCAATGTTCATCTATATGACAAATGGGTAGTGTTCAACTGAACCTGGTAGTTCAACTCCTGGTACTTGTGGGCCAGAATCCAATTAGAAAGAGTATATTAGAAAAATATATATATTTTAATAAAGCCCGACTTTATCTGTTGAGCCAATAGATGTATAGAACCCTGTGAATAAAATATCCTCAACCCTGTATTAATATAGTATGACTGACTGATACATAATATGATATAAAAAAATGTTTCAGTTCAGGCAGACAGTATATTTATAAACAAGTTGTTCATAGCCACGAGCACATTACTGGGTACTGATTAGTATGTATTAATCATGTAGGAGGACAGAATACCACATGCCATAAACTGATTCAGAATCTGAAATAAGAAACACCATTAGTAATTACAGTATCAAAAAGTATGAATATAACAATGTCCAGAAACTGAATGCTGAAATATAAAAATCACAATTAATCCTGCATGGTGCTGCCCAGTCCAATACCAGAAATAATAATAATAGCCAATAAAAGTTCAACTGATCCAAAAATAAATTACAAGTCCAATCGGAAAAAAGTCCAAGCAGAAATTATCCAAGACTGAACCTGTGGAAAGCTGAAATATTGGTGAATTTCCGACATCAAGAAATGGCCAAACCATCCAATCTAGTTAACAAATGGTAATAAGTCCACAAAAACAGTTATTGTCCCTGATTTGCGATCTGCGATACAAGTGAGGTAAAAAATGAAAACAGTATCTGGTTATCCGATGGCGTTTGTAAACAGTTAGACAGGATATAGAAGTGGTGCGACTGTTAGGGCCAACCTCCTACTGACTAGCGGTCGGTAATAAATCAACATAAACTGTTCGCCGTAAAAATGCGGCTTCCTATATACAACAAGAGTCAAAAAAAGGCCAAAGTTAACAAAAAACCCAAGGGTATGGTAAAAAAGGAAAAAAGCACAGTACCTTGATTTATTTAACACACAGATGCTAACATATGGATAGCACTCGTGAAAAGCAGCCCATGTAGACCACGCCAACCAAAAAATAGCTCCAGAGCCAATGGGTGATGGAAGGAACACAAATACCGATAAGGAGCTTGATTAAGTCAATGAAAAAAATGAACACTGCCTCCGTAACTCTGTATATCCATGTAACAGCATACAATGACGCTGAAAAACGCGAATAAGCGCCTGGTACCTCACAACATTTGATGTGTTTTTTGAATTTCTGCTTTGAGCCATGCAATTGCTCTCATGCAGGAGGTTTGCTTTTGATAGTGTAGGGTTGGACAAGGTCAGACAGAGCTGGGAAGTTGTCAGGTTTGTATAAGACTGTATGGGCAGTTAGTAGCTGTGTCAGAATAAGCAGGCAAGGAAGCTCTAACCAGTTCAGCTGGAGAATGGTAGTGCAATGGTGAGATCTTTGAGACTGATTAGCGGGAAATTTGGCTATTTTGTTATAGCAGGATTCAAGGCTATTCAATTCATATTTGAGAAGTTTGGTAAATATTTGTGAACAGTAAAGCAGGGAAGATAAGTGATGGGTTCTGGCTGTTGCGAGTCTGGCATGGTCAGTAAGATACAATTTAGCCCTATAGAGAGAACTCAGTTTGACAGGAACCTTTTTAATTGTTAGTGCAAGGTGTTTTTCAAACTTAAGTTCACTATCAGTTGTGACACCAAGAAGTTGTGCATGTTCAACGGGTTCCATTTTTCTGCCATTGGAGGAGGAAATAAAGATAGGTGGTTGGTTGGTTGTTGTTGAGGTATTATAGAAGACCATAAGCTTGGTTTTATTGGGGTTAAGTATAAGTTGATAGACTGTTAAGTAGTTTTCAATATTGTGGAGGGAAGCCTGAGTTTTGCCTCGGAGTTCCTTGATAGAGGAGGCAGAGCAGATTAGGGAAGCATCATGAGCATATTGTATGACTGAGGCTGGATTTGCTGAGGAGTTTAGGTCACTCTTAAAAATTGTGAATAAAAGTGGGCCTAGGATAGATCATTGTGGGTCTCCTACACATATAGGGAGCTGAGTGGAGAGTTTATTGTCCCATAAAGTAGCTTGTTTCCTATCTGACAGGTAGCTATGAAACCAGCTTAGGGCTTCACAGCTGCAGTGGCAGAAATCCAATTTATTGAGAAGTATTTGATGAGATACAGTGTCAAGTTCTTTTGACATATCTAGGAAGGTAGCAGAGACTAGTTGCGTTTTGTTTGTGAGTTGATTTATGGAATTAGTAAAGCTAATTTGAGCTGTACTGATGCTATGCCTAGGTCAAAGCCATGTTGTGCATTAGATAATAGATTATTTGACAAAAAGTGGTCTAAGATCTGTTTGTGTATACATTTTTGCAAAGCAAAATATACACAGTGCGACCACCAAGGCTGTGAGCATAAATCCATTAGACAGATCGGTAGTTAAAGCTGGTTTATTAAAACACAACGGATAAGCGCTTTCACAATACTTGCGTCCTCAGATCCTAAAACAAACAATTCATTAACAATACTTTTAAATAATAGAACATCCAATCATAGAAAACAGACAATTAGTGATGCAGAGGTCTGGATTTCAAAGCCGGTTTTAAAGGCACAGTATCATTTATACCTGGAGGCCTATGTGCCTGCAGGGTAGCTATCCATTTCATCTCCAGGCACTCTGTACGATTGACAACATCCCCTCCCCTCAATGAATCAGAGA
The DNA here is from genome assembly GCF_019279795.1 of Protopterus annectens. Classification (NCBI taxonomy): domain Eukaryota; kingdom Metazoa; phylum Chordata; order Ceratodontiformes; family Protopteridae; genus Protopterus; species Protopterus annectens. The sequence goes on from NC_056744.1 coordinate 1,200,676,208, forward strand.
CCATGTCAGTGGCAGTAAACTTAAAAGAGTGCCCATAGGTTCATAGGTAAGTACTAGGCTATCTGCCAAAGGTCATTTATAAGCCTAGCCAGAATGTGTTAGCTTTCGCCACCCCCTTAGATTAGTTCCCTGTGCCTCTGTCCAGCAGAGCCATTAGTTCCCTGTGCCACTGTCCAGCAGAGCCACTACAGTGATCCCCGGGGTAAATTTTTTGTTTCCCATCCACCTGTCAAGGTTTCTCTTGAAGAGTGTTAGTGAGGGGCTCTACCTGATGTATATTGGAATCCTGTTCCAAAGCATGGGGAGTCTCTGGGACAGGAATCTATCCCTCCTGCATTTCTTATTTATCGTTGTGATGAGATTTATATCTCTAGAGCGTGTGACTCTCTGGGATTTGTTTTTTTTTTTAAGTGGATCATGTCCATCAATTCTGGGTTGGACATGGCCTTGTATGTCAGGCAGAGATCACCTCTGTGTAAACGGTATGCAACCGAGTACAGCTGGAGTTTCTTGAGTCGGGCTGCATAGGGCATCTGTTTGAGGCCAGTAATCCTCTTGGTGAGGTACTTTTGTGGTCTTTCCAGCTGTTGCAGGTGTCTTGTAAGGTACTTACCAAATGGGGCGATGTAGTCTATGATGGGTCTAATGAGTGATGAGTACAGAGGCACAATAGCCTCTTTTCTTCTAGATGCGAACCCTTTTGTGATTAGGTGGGCTACATAGAAGGATTTTCTAACCACCTTGGCAATATGATTATCAAAGGAGAGATTACTATCTACTTGGGTCCCCAGATCCCAAAAACAAGTTCAGCTCCACAGATCCAACAGACCACGCCAGCCAGTAGTGTGTAGGTGTTCTTAACGCAAAATTTTATTCTTGAACAATATAAAAACAGCGTTTTCGCCACTCAAAGTACAATGGCTTCTTCAGAGAACAAGTAACAGTTTTTTAAAATTGGCGCCACTTATACAACCTGAATGTACGTGCTTAATGTGTAATACACGTCATTTCCTTCCTACTTAAAATCTTTTCTTTACAAACAAGTAGAATCCTATATGTTACTCATAGAAACTGGACCTCACTAATAGTGTTGTCCAGTTCTTTTTGAATTCAGAAAATATAAAAGTATAAAAAAATGTAAAAATATAAGTATGTATTTAAAAACAGAAGTATACCCACTGGATACATAAATAGTTGTTTCTACAATAGTGTGTGCAATATGGTATTCAAGAAACCGTTATGTACTTCTGTATCAACATGAGTAAACTTCCTTTTGGATGTTCAATTTACTCTTTTCTTGTGTGCCAATTGGCATTCTTTGTATTTTATAAAATAAAACAGGAGTGTATTTTTATAAAATAAAACAAAAATATGTTTTTTTAAAAATCGACCATATTGTGGTCATACTGTGGTCATTTTTATTTGTTCCTACCTATGTTATATCTGAAAAGTACCAAGTTATTATGTAATTGTAAATTTTAGATCAATGTTATGTAATTAAAGTGAAAATTAAATATTGGATGTTAAATATGTAAGTAACCATGAGTATGAACCTTAGTTCTGTAGTATCATTACATGTAGATCTATTACCTATTACTGCTGTAGTTGGTATTCTAATTTAGTGAAAATATATCGAATGTGAGAATGTGTTGAATGTAAGAAATGTGTATGAGTGTATATAAGAAGTGCGAGAAAATATGTAAATATGTATTTGAACAGTTTTGTACCCATTCTACATGTGTATAAATAATATATGTATATAAATTAATAAAATCCCATTAGTGTGGTACTGTCTACTACACAGTAAGTACCTCAATTCAAGTGTTGTTATCTAAGATAACTTTTCAATTTAAGTAGACGTATGAAAAATGTATGAAAATGTGTACTTGAACAGTATTGTACCCATTATACATGTGTATAAATAATATGTGTATATTAATTAATAAATTCCGTTAATATGGTACTGTCCACTACACAGTAAGTACCTCAGTTCAAGTGTTGTTATCTGAGATAACTTTTCAATTTAAGTAGACAGGAAATATTACAATTATCATTTAAACCAGGAGAGTTGAAAGCATTTAGTTTTATTTGCCACTCCAACTCTCTGGTTTCCAAGATGATTGATGTAGGGCCACCTCTGGTGTTGTGGGGAATATGATCGATAGCTGTAAAGTAAAATTTATGCCCTATATGTTGGTCGATGTGTTTTGCTAGGGCGTTGTCATTTTTTTGTTTCCTAATTGCGTACATATGCTGGTAAATCCTCTCCTTAAACTTACGGTCTGTTTTTCCAACATAGTACGCAGGGCAGCTATCACAGGTAGCAAGATATACAATGGACTTAGTGTCACAGTTTATCTTGTGACTAATAAAATATTTTTTACCATTGATTTGAAAAGAATTCCCTGTCTTGAGACTACTACACCAGTTGCAGTGCCCACAAGTGAACGTCCCTTTCTGTTTTGAAAAGGAGTCAACACTTGTGTTTCTTTCTAACAAGGTCTTTAAATTTTTTCCTTTCCTGTATACAATAGTAGGTTTCATCCCTAGTTTCTCCAGTAATAACTTGTTGCTGGGGATAAAAAAACAATTCTTATAAAGAATAGAACAAATTTCTTTCGAATCTGTATTATATGTTGTGATGAAACTACAAGAGTAGTTCTGCATCTCATCATTGGTGTGGGTTGGGAGAGGCTTCAACTCTACTTGTGATGTTCCAGTAGTGAATGTTAAAGCATTACTACTTTCCTTGAATTTGTTGTTTAAGAGAGTTATATAAAAAATGTTCTCTCTCTTGTTTCTAACCTCTAATGTTAACTCATGGATTAATGATTCAGGATAATCTCGACTCTTAAACATGTTGTGAAGAAGCTGGCATTCAATGTTGAATTGGGTTTCAGTACTACACATCTTTACTGCTCTGATAAGTTGTCCTTTGACTATGGAGCGTTTTTGTTTGTATGGATGTTGACTGGAAAAGTGAAGAAATGAATTACAGTAGGTTGGTTTTCTGTGTATGGAAGAAATCACAGACCCATCCTCTGTGATTTTTTCAAGTTTGACATCCAAGTAGTCAATACTAGATGTGGAAAATTGGTGTGTAAACCTAAAGAATTCGGTAGTATTATTCATGTATTCAAGAAGATGTAAGGCATCCTGTTCAGAACCTTTAAATACGATAAAAATATCGTCAAGGAATCTTGTGTAATAAACTATCTGATGTGTGTAGTTTGAATTTTCAAAAATGAATCGTTTTTCCCAGTAGGCTACAAAGATGTTGGCCACTGAAGTACCACAAGGAGAACCCATTGCTATGCCTTGTGTTTGCAAAAAGTATTTTTTGTCAAATGTAAAAAAAATCGATGTTAAAATTATATCTAGTAGGTCCGTCACTGTGTCAATCTCATTCCTAGGAGCTCCTAAGTTGGTCAAAAGGTTAGCTATCCACTCGGTGGCCTCCAGATGTGGTATAGAGGTGTAAAGGTCCACCACGTCTATGGTAAGGAAATTACATAGTGGGTCTAGTTTGAGTTCGTTGATGTCAGAAAGAAAGGACCATGAGTCCTTACAAATGTAAGGTATTAGTTTGATGTATTTAGAAAGGATTTTGTCCACTAGGCATGCACATGGGTGAGTCATAGAGGACCTAGCATCTATGAGTGCTCTCATGGGTGGGTTGTGAAGGTCTTTGTGAATTTTGGGGATTCCAAAAATGATGGGGGTCTTTGGTGTTGTGATATCTATGAATTGGTAAGTGTCATTATCTATTTTTCCAGCCAAGAATAGATCTCTGAAATAACCCCTATTTCTAGAATAAACTGTGTTCATCTCATTAAGAGAAGAAGGTATATAGGCTGGACTATCTAGAATGCATAACATTTTATTGATGTAGTCACTGTTGTCAAAAATGACCAGCCCTCCCCCTTTATCAGGTTTTAAGACCCTCACTGGTAAATTACAAAGTTCATGTAAGAGCAATTTTTGACCTTTAGAGGTGTTATGTTTCTGATATCTAGATGGAATCCTTTTGTTTGTTTCCAGGTGTCTTAAATCAAACTCACACACTCTCTCAAAGAGAGATAAGTCAGGATGTAATGGTGGATTGAATACACTTGGCAGTTTTAATTTATAACTTTCTTGTTGTGTAGGGGCTGAAAACAATAGTCCTAGATTTAACTTTCGTGTAAAACATTTTAAATCAATTATAGTATCTGTCAAATTAAAATGACTGCTAGGTACAAAAGTGTTGCCAAAGGCTAATAAATCAATTAGCTCTTGTTCTATTGTAAAACTAGAAAAATTGTAGATTTTAAAGTCCCCTTTTGTATTAACAAGAATGTTGAAGCTTGTGTTCTGATCTATTGCAAAATTACTGTCCAAATTTAAGGTTGGTTGTTATTCCATCGTCTGTTCCTGTAGCCCTTCTGGTGATTGTTGTTGCGTTGGCCTAAAAAACTTTTATTATGGTTTGGTTGACCTTCCCCCTGGAAGCGTTGAACATTGTGGTTGTTATAACTGCTAGTCCCCAGATCCCTTATTACATTTTCTGTATTTAGGGGACTACCACCTATGTGGTAGTTCATGGGTACTTTGTTTTTTCCAAAGGGGATGACTATGCACTTTTTGGCATTTAGCTTGAGGCCATAATTTTGACACCAGATATCCGTCTCAGTGAGACCCATCTAGAGGGTGTCTGTATCAGCTGCAGAATCAATTATGGCCCCTAGTTTGCAGTTGTCTGTGAATTTTGTCAGCCATAGTCCTCCTATACTTGCCTGTACCTCTGAGAAGTATATACCAAACATGAGTGGTCCTAGGACTGAGCCCTGGGGGACTCCACTTGTAACCAGTTTAGTCGGCCGTAGAGCCTGCAACTCTCACCATGTGGGTTCTATCCATGAGCCAGTTGGCAACCCATCTCATGATGTAGGGGTTTGTGTTCAAGCTTGTGAGCTTGTTTATAATATTAGAATGGGGAATGGTGTTGAAAGCCTTTGCGAGGTCTAGGTAGGCTGTTTGGACCTCCTTTCCCTCATTTAATGCCTTGGTAACTGTCTCAAAGAAGTCCACCAGGTTTAGGAGGCATGATCTGCCCTTAACAAAGCCAAACTTGGTAGGGTCAAAGGTTTGGAGGTTCCCAATGTCTCTGTTAATGAGTTCCATGATGATGCGAGCCATAGCCTTGCAGACCAGGCTAGTCAGGCTTATAGGGCGATAGTTCCCGGGGTCCGTTGTAGCTCCACCTCTGTGGAGTGGGATAACTGTTGCTGTGCGCCACTCTGTGGGTACATAGCCTATAGAGAGGCTGAGTTTGAACAATGTGTTTAGGTGAGGGGTTAGTTCATTTTGGAGCTCTTGTAAGACACAGCCTGGGACACCGTATGGTTGCATTGAAGCTGTGTTTTTGGCTTTGGATAGGGCTGCTTTAACCTGTGTGTCGGTGATTGATGGGGTCCTACATTCTTCTGGTATGGTTATGGGCCCTTTAGGGGCTGAGAGGGGGGTGAAGTTTGCACTAAACTTGTCTGCCAGAATGTTGGCAATATCAGTCAGTTCAGTGTATTTTGTGCCATTCTGCACTAGCTCAGAGCAGATCTGAGAGTTTCCACTTGGGTTCTTGACATAGCTAAAGAATGCTTTGTGGTCATCTTTGGAGTCATTAGCAATTTTTCTTTCAAAACCAGCCTTGGATGATTTAATGAGGGACCGTAGTTTCTTGCTGATACTGATCAGGGATGTCTTTCCTTCTTGGGATTTTACTCTTTTCTGTTCTAGTTTCCTCCTTCTGTTGTATAGCTTGTTTATGGCAGGGGTACACCAGACTGGTTTCCTTTTCTTGTAGGAGTGAGTCTTGGTTTTACTTGGGATAGCATGATCCATGCATTCCTGCAGATGCTCATAGAGTGCCTTTGTAAAGGTTTCAGCAGCTTGGGCAGCAATGTCCTTTAGCATGGGGGCTGTGAATCTTTCCACCTCAGTCTTAAGTAACATGAAGTTTGCTTTTGAAAAGTTTTTCATGGTGGTTTCCTTGATTGGGGGTGGGGGCAGAATGTGGATATCCAGAGTGATTAGTCTCTGGTCTGATCTAAGCAGTGAGGGGTTGACATCCGGTGTGGAACACCGGTCACCCATGTTGGTGATGACCAAGTCCAATATGTTGTTCCCTCTGGTGGGGGTGTTGACCAGTTGATCCAGGGCATTCAAGTTTATAAATTCTAGAAAGCATTGGGCAAGGGAGTTAGTACTTGCGTAGCTCTCCCAGTTTATGTTTGGGTAATTGAAATCACCCAGTATTAGGGTGTTTGGTAGGACCTTCATATTTCCCAGTGTCTCCAGAAATGCGGAATGGGGGTCCTGGGTCATGGTGGAGTGATCTGTAGGAAGCTACAATTTGGATTGCAGTTTTGCCCACTGTTTTGTGTTTTTAGCACATGAATGATCTCTGATGCATTGTGCTGTGCCACGAACATGGAGGTGTGGGTATCCTTGATGAATATGGATACACCTCCGCCTTTTGTGTTTTGATCCTGGTTATGTGGCTGAAAGGTATGGTATGGGTTATAGCCTAGTAGTGCTTAGGTACTCTCAGGAGCCTTAAACCAGGTTTCTATTACTGCACAGATGTCAATGTTCTCCATACTGAAGAGTGCCTCAAGTGCATGCATTTTGAGGTTTAGACTTCTGGCATTGAGTAGCATTACCCTCAGTTTTTGGTTACTTATGCTGTTTATGGTGGTGGGTTTATCTTTTCAGCCTTGCCTAAAAAGGCACTATGGGGGTGGCAAGAGCCTTGGCCAGTATTCAAAAGCCTAAGGGTGACAGGTACAAGCCATCTCTTGCGAAGCAATGTGGCTTGTCGAGCATGTCATCCCAGGTGGACAGATACTGGATCCCCTTTTAATGACACCAGAAACTTAGCCAATTGTTGAAATTGATCATTTTTTCTTTATACTGTGGCATCATTCTTGGTGAGGTCAGGATGCTACTCAGGGTCAGGGTCATACCGGCCTGGGCTACATGATCAGAGAGCTCTTCCATGTCTCTTTTCATGTAGTCCAGAGAGGTACATCTCAGGTCATTCACACCAACATGGACAATGACAGAGTTGTATTTGTATTTGTTCTGGAGTGACCTGAGTGCTTGTGTTATGTGGTGGATCCTGGCACCTGACAGGCAGCCAACTGTAACTTTCTCCTTGTCCAGCCTAGTTAGTGGGACATCAGTGTGCCTGACTATAGAGTCACCTATTGCTAGTGTGCTGGGTATGTTATTTTGAATTAAGGGCTGTGATTGCATGGCACACTGATTATGTGAAGCATGTGTTTCATGGTTGGTGATGGGGTGTGGAGGTTGCTTTGGAGGTCTCTGTTGCTTTTGCAGATCCGAGTATGTTTCATGTATTCATGTGTGTTATTTGCCGGGGTTGGTTTATTAGGTCTATGTGAGACTGGTAGTGTGTTGCAAGTATTACCCTTCTCCTCTTGACTGTCAGTTCCAGTCTTGGGTTGAGAGAGCTTTACCTCAAGTTTGGCTGTATAATTGCATCTCTTCAATATATTAGTGTTTGGTGGTAGGAGGAGCAGGTTGTCTGTGTACATGAGGCAGTTGTAACATTGCCTCAAAATGCCCAGATTCCTCAGTTGGACTGGAGAGCATACCAGAAACTGCCCTTTGGACATGCCTGAATAGGTAGAGTAAGCTGTTTTTCTGATTGGTTGGTGGGGATGAATAGAGAGCCTTGTCCTTCTGGACAGTATAGGGGGGTCTAGTGCTAGGGTTAATTACTGCTTGCTATGAGTTTTAAGCAAGTTCTTGATTGTGAAATGAATGGTTTGAGTGCTAAAGTTGAAGATGTGTCTAGTTCCAAGGGAAAACATTGAAGAGTAGACTTCATGGAGCTGAGAATAGTTTAACTCTAGCTAAACAGCGCTGCCCGGGTCGCAAAACCGCACAAATGGAGTTTTTATAGCAGGGAAGTGAAAGAGATAGAAATTAGCCCAAAATGGCCGATAAACTACTAACATCTGGGCTGAAACCACTCCTCCAGGGACAAATAGGCTGCTTAAAGCTCCCCTCTCTCACAGGTGAACAGAGAAACTTCCTTCTATCCAAGTAAGGTTTGGGGCAACACAGAAACTTGTAACACAGCCCTGGATACAGCAATAACCTGAAAACTGGACTATAATAGTTCAGAAAGGCGGGAAACAAGTATTTTTTTTTTTATTTTATTTCAGAAAATAGAGTAGATATAATCAAAACAACACTTTAAATGCACAGAAAAGGCTATTGCACTTTAGTGTGTAGCCTACAACAGTTAAACAGATTATTTAAACACAAAAATGATGTAATTCAAGTGCAGCAGCAAATAAGTACAATATGTGGCAATAACAACTTTTTAAATCACAGAAATGCTAAATAAACTGGCAATTTAGGCAGAATTAGTTAAGACAGAAAGAAAAGCAGAAAATGATGCTTAATCACTCCAAACTCTCTTTTGTCTCTCTGCTGCTGTAGACTCTGCAGAACACCTGGAAGGCACTTGCTGAGTGGAATACAAGCGCAAAAACTGCGCAAATGCAGTGTTTATAGCAGGGGAGTAAAAGAGATAGAAATTAGCCCAAAATGGCCAATAAACTACTAACATCTGGGCTGAAACCACTCCTCCAGGGACAGATAGGCTGCTTAAAGCTCCCCTCTCTCACAGGTGAACAGAGAAACTTCCTTCTATCCAAGTAAGGTATGGGCAACACAGAAACTTGTAACACAGCCCTATATTCAGCAGTGACCTGAAAACTGGACTATACTAGTTCAGAAATGTGGGAAACAAGTATATATATAAATATTTTTTTTTCAGAAAAATAGAGCCGATATAATCAAAACACCAGTAAAAAGGCTCAAAACAGCCCTCTTCCAACAGTCTTCAATCAGACAAGTTCTAACTGCACAGTACTGCCACTAAGGTACAGAGAAACCTTCTCCAAATATGTCGGCCTGAATCAGTGCACAACTTATACAAACAAAGCTAGATCCAGTAGGCCTGAATCTAGTCTATGCTACAGCAAACAAGGCGTACCAATTTCAGAAAGAAACAGTTCAAGTAAGCATGCGCAATAAGCCTTTAACCAGAAATTCCCAGCTCAGAAGGGCAGAATCTAGCCTCTCCTCCCACAAGAGTGCAGACCACAAACCTTCTTAATGTAAAATAACTGGCCTGAAAACCAAGTGCTTAACCCAGAACTAATACACTTTTAGAATAACAGACACTGAGCCCTCAATCAGCAGTTCCCAACTTAGAAGGATGTATGCTACCTGTCCTGCCACAACAGTGCAGACCACAAACCTTCTTAATGTAAAAAAATGGTTTAAAGCCCAAGTGCTTAAACCAAGGGCCTTAGAATAACAGTTACAATTTAATCAGGCTACTAACAAGCAATAATAAAGGCAGCAGAATAAATTCAATTGAGTACCTTTAAGAAGAGGCAAAAGTAAAATAAGGTAATAAAGTAGGAAGAAACACAAATACAGTAAAGCAGATGAAGTGCACATTTTTTGAGAGGGAGGAAAATGAGCAGATTAAGATACTGTAGCGGAATGTCCTTCCCAAGTGCTCTCTCTGTACACCGAAGAGGAGATGGGACTAGTAGGAGTATCTGAAATCAAAATATGATCTCACTATACTTAGTTGAATGAGCAAATGAGATGGGTCCAGGAGGAGTGTGCAAAAACAGATTTACAGCAGGGGTGGGCAATTCCAAAGCCACCAAGATTAACACCACAACAAGAAACAGGGAGGGGGGGGTGGGGAACTAACTGCAGAGAGATAGAGACACACAATATTTATTGAATTAAAGACACACAATATTTACTGACTCAAATCTTAAATAAGTGCAGAGAAAAGTATACTTAAATCATCTTGTGAAAGGTTGATATATGCAGACAAGTCTCAGTAGCCAGAAACTCCTATTAAAATGATTACTAGAAATGTAACCAACACAGATTTTAAAGCTAGCAGAAACCCACGGGCTAACTAACACTAACACAGGAATTTCAAAGCAGTCTAACAACTTTCAATGATTCCAGATGGCTACACTTGTTCACACTTCAGGCAACTTAACTGCAGAGAGACAGAGACACACAATATTTACTGAATCAAAGACACACAATATTTACTGACTCAAATCTTAAATAAGTGCAGAGAAAAGTATACTTAAATCAGCTGGTGTCCAGTTGATATATGCAGACAAGTCTCAGTAGTCAGCAACTCCATGATGATTTCTTATATGTTTGTATAAGGCATTTAGGCTACTCTTACGACTTATGTCACCCAAATGTTGCAATATTTGTTCTTTAAACATCTGGTTCGTTTTGCTCACATAGTATGATGTACAAGCACTACAGGTAGGCAGATAAACCAAATTAACCATCCTGCAATCAGCATGTTCTTTAAATGAATAACACTCTTCAGTAATAGGGTGAACAAAAGAATTGCCACATGACATATAGCTGCATGCTCTACAGCTTCTACAGGGGAAAGTACCAGGTCTAACCAAAATGTTATGTGTCTTACTAAAGGGTCTATAACAAAGCTCTCTCTTGAGTGTCATATTATTCCTAAAAATGAATCCAGGACATTCACCAGCCACCCTAGAAACTAATTCATCTGAACGTAGAATCAACCAATTCTGTCTAACAATATCACAGACAGAATTGATATTCCTACTAAACTTAAGGGAGAGCCTGCATTTTGGTCTATTGTTAACCTTCCTAGAATATACCACCTCTTTCTGAGCTAGGAATGGCGTGCCTGTTGTTCATCTTGTCATTGACCTCATACATTGTTCATTCTATATCACCTCTATGATAGCCTCTAGCCAATAACTCATCAGCTAGTGAGTCCCTGGCTTGTCTAAAATCATCATCAGAAGTTTGTAGCCTCGGGACTCGCAGAAACTGTCCTTTCATAATGTTTCCAAATGATCTCTTGGGATACATACTATCCCGATCAAGCAACCCATTTCTCCTGCATTCTTTCCTGAACATAATAGAATCAAGTTTTCCATCAATCTTGATACTTACTATAGTATCAAGAAAGGAAATAGAATTCAAAGAGGTATGTCTAGTGAATCTAAAACAAACACTGTGGGATTTCAAATAATCAATGAACTCACTAAGAAGGACATCTGTACCCCTCCACAAAATAAAAATATCATCTACAAAGTGCTTTGAGAAGATAAGGTTGTTCTTAAAAATGAGTTCAGAGAAGACTATTTCATCATCCCATTCAGCTAATACAAGATTAGCATAACTGTGTGCCCATGGCTACACCCTGCACCTGAAGAAAATATCTACCATTAAAAAGAAATATGTTGTATTTCAATATCATATCCAGTAATTCACATATCAACTCAATCTGATGGTGCATAAGCCTACTTACTCTATTCAAGAAACTCCTGATAGAGTCAATACCATAAACATTGGGTATGACAATGAAGAGAGTATTGATGTCTATTGTTACTAGAAGGTAGCTACCATCATTCAAATTCAGTCCATCTGTACATTCACCAGACCTACACAAAAAGTCTTCAGTATCCTTCAGTACCGCTGGTGCCTTCAATAGAAAGGGTATTAGTTCTCATTCCACATATATAGATAGTGGCTCTGGAGCTCAGCCCCTACCGGCCACGATAGGTCTCATAGGAGGCCTGGCTTCCCCCTTATGTATCTTTGGCCACCCATTAAAAGATTGAATGACTGGATGCTCCACATACAAAAAAATCATAGAGCTCTTTAGTCACCATCCCAGACATTAATAAATCAAACAAACTAACATGTATAGCTTGAACAAAACCATTAACATCATATTTAGTTAGGGGTTTATATGTGTCATGCTGATTCAACATTTCAAACATACTATCAAGATAAAAGCTGGTATCCATTATAACAATAGCCCCGCCTTTATCTGCGGGGCGTATACATATATTCAAATTATTTTTAAGTTGTTCCAAGGCTAAAAAGTCATCTTTGCTTAAATTATGAAACGTCCTTGTTCCAGTATGTGATAAAGTATTATAAATGTCTGTTTCACATACTTTGACAACAGCCTCGACTACGCCAGGAAGTTAAGGATTAAAAAGACTTGATTTCCTAAGAGTGTTATAAACTTTGGTGCCAGCTTCTGGAAAGGTCATTTTAAGTGCAATGTCCCTTGCAAATTTCCGCAGATCAATAAGTACTTCACTAACCTGGGCTGGCTTCACCAGAACAAATGATAGTCCCTTTTCTAGGACGCTCAATTGGGCATCAGTTAAAATAACTGACAAAATGTTCACAACTAGCATCTCCTTTGCTTCTGTCATACACCAGTTCCCTTTTGCTCCATTGATGGCCTGCAACACTTGAGTCCTCGGCTCGAGGACCTCGCTCCTAGTTGATTGGTTGCTAATCTCACAGGAACCGATAAATTCAGAGAAGCTATGGGAAAAGGAGCCGGCCCCTGGTTCGTCTGCTTAGATCTAGCTCATCCCTGCACATTAATATTTAGTGCCTGGGTATTTGTAGTCAGTTCAATTGATGAGGTAGTTGGAATAAACGCCCCTCTTTCTACATTGTCTACATCTACAGATGGGGTAGCTGATACCTTACCATTATGCACAGTATCATTTAAGTCCATAGCTCCAGATGGTGAAGTACGCTATACATTAGCTTGCTCCATACCACTTCTACTTGATTGCGAACATGGCCAGACAAAGATATGTCCCTCCCTGAAGTCTCTCATATCTCTTTAAAGTTTTTTCTTTTTTATCATTGACAGCCTCTCATCATAAGCAGCCAAATTAATATATATATATATATATATATATATATATATATATATATATATATATATATATATCTTCAAGTTTATCGAGGTAGAAGTCACCTTTAAAGCTGTAACCAATGATTCCTGCAATCTAGCAGCTGAATCGAGAAGTTCCTGTTCTATAGGGGCAAAGAAGTCATTCATAAGCCGTAGATAGTTGTAACTCAATTCTAGATTGAGACTCTGACATTTGTTTAAAAGTTCAGGATATAAATCCACATAGGTCGACATACGTAAGACTCGAAGTTCTCGAGGAACAACCTTGTGATGTAGGCATGCCTCAAAATGCGATCTTTGCCATTGTGCCCTTTTTAATTTATACAGGGTATTCTCAAATTCTTTCAATACCTCGTTAAAAGTCTCTATTTCATTAACATCCTCTTGTACAGCTTGTGCTGTGCTGATATCAACAGAAAGTAACGGATTACTTACTGTTTTAACAAGACGTTCAAATGATAGTAATGAGGCTGCTTAGTGGGAGTGTGATTCCCCGAGTCCTTAGAACCACTCTCTGCCATGGGTCATAGTTGAGACACACAACAAGATATGTATACAAAACCAAGACAAATGACTAAAGGATGCACTGCTTAAAAACACCAAAGTACAAAGCAAAATATACACAGTGTGACCACCAAGGCTGTGAGCATAAATCCAATAGTCAGATCGGTACATTTAAAGTACATGCTGATTGCAGGATGGTTAATTTGGTTTATCTGGCTACCTGTAGTGCTTGTATATCATACTATGTGGGCAAAATGAATCAGATGTTTAAAGAACGAATATTGCAACATTTGGGTGACACAAGACGTAAGAGTAGCCTAAATGCCTTATACAAACATATACGAGATCATGATGGGCACTCTTTTAAGTTTACTGCCATTGACATAGTCTCTGATTCATTGAGGGGAGGGGATGTTGTCAATTGCACAGAGTGCCTGGAGAAGAAATGGATAGCTACTCTGCAAGCACATAGGCCTCCAGGTATAAATTATACTGTGCCTTTAAAACCGGCTTTGAAATCCAGACCTCTGCATCACTAATTGTCTGTTCTCTATGACTGGATGTTCTGCTATTTAAAAGTATTGTTAATGAATTGTTTGTTTTAGGATCTGAGGAAGCAAGTATTGTGAAAGTGCTTATCCATTGTGTTTTAATAAAACAGCTTTAACTACCAATCTGTCTATTGGATTTATGCTCACAGCCTTGGTGGTCGCGCTGTGTATATTTTGCTTTGTACATTGGTGCTTTGACACAGTGCGTCCTTTAGTCGTTTGTCTTATTTTTTTTATACGTATCTTGTTGTGTGCCTCAACTATGACCCATGGCGGAGAGTGGTTCTAAGGACTTGAGGAATCACACTCCCGCTAAGCAGCCTCATTATTGTCGTTTTGAACGTCTTGTTAAAACAGTAAGTAATCCATTGCTTTCTGTTGATATCAGCACAGCACAAGCTGTACAAGAGGATTTTAATGAAATAGAGACGTTTAACGGGGTATTGAAAGAATTTGAGAATACCCTGTATAAATTAAAAAGGGCACAATGGCAAAGATTGCATTTTGAGGCATGCCTACATCAGAAGGTTGTTCCTCGAGGATTTCGAGTCTTATGTATGCTGGCCTATGGGGATTTATATCCTGAACTTTTAAGCAAATGGCAGAGTCTCAATCTAGAATTGAGTTACAACTATCTCCAGTGCCTGGAGATGAAACGGATAGCTACCCTGCAGGCACATAGGCCTCCAGGTATAAATTATACTGTGCCTTTAAAACCGGCTTTGAAATCCAGACCTCTGCATCACTAATTGTCTGTTCTCTATGATTGAATGTTCTGTTATTTAAAAGTATTGCTAATGAATTGTTTGTTTTAGGATCTGAGGAAGCAAGTATCGTGAAAGTGCTTATCTGTTGTGTTTTAATAAAACAGCTTTTACTACCGATCTGTCTATTGGATTTATGCTCACAGCCTTGGTGGTCACAATGTGTATATTTTCCTTTGTACTTTGGTGTTTTGACACAGTGCATCCTTTAGTCATTTGTCTTGGTTTTTTATATGTATATACATTTATATAAGATTTTGGCAACTAGTGACAAAATGGCTATGGGTCTGTAGTTGGATACATCAGTAGAAGGACTGCCTTTATGTAAGGGTATGACATGAGATATTTTTCAGAGGAGTGGTACATACTGTTCAGAGATAGAACGGTTAATGAGAATAGATATAGGGTAAGCGATGGAAGTAGCAGCTGGTTGTAGAAAGTCACCAGGTAGCTGGTCTCTAGCTAGTGTGCAAGGTTTTAGTTTAGAAAGGAGATTTTTAACATAATTTGTTTGGGTAGGTTTGAGATAGAGGAAGGTAGAGATGTTGTTGGAGGTCTGAGGTATGGACAGCGGCATATTAGAGGTTCTGTTTAGTAGAGAGGTTATTGAGTTAATAAAATGGGACTTAAATTGAGTGGCTATGCAATCATTTGGGATGGTCAGAGTTGTGGCTGGGGTAGTGGATGTTTCTGGGTTGAGAAGGAGGTTAATTATTTGTTAGAACCTTTAGGGATTTTTCTGGTATTTTAGCTGACTTGTTTGGAAGTAGTTTTTTTTCTTTTTAATTAGTTTTTTGGTTTGATTTTGAAGCTGTTGGTAGGTAATGAGATTTTGTTTACTTCTATTATTCTGAAAGAGATACCAGGCTCTGTCCCTTTGTTTTAGTAGAAGAATTGTGTCCTTTGACAATGAAGGAAGCTGTTTGGATTTAGTATGAATTTTTCTAATTGGGGCTAGATCATTAAGTATTTGTAGGAAAGCACTATTGAAGTACTGTACTGCACAGTCCAATTGAAGAGTTTTTAGAGGTGCCCAGTCATATTGTTGAAGAGTATTAAATAAGGCAGGAGAAAAGTGTTTTTATTGTAAATGTAACAAAATGAAATGTTACAGGAATTGCGTGTATGTTTTCTAATCAAGTAGGTAGGAAAGTGAGCACTTAGTGTGTCAGGGAGACACCCATCATCATAGCTAATATTGGATGTGTTTGTTAAAATCCAGTCAAGAATGTATTACCTGTTGGTATGTTTGATGCGTGTGGGTTGGTTCATTTTTTGACAGAAATTGTACAGATTTATAAAGTTAGTAGGTGGGTTAGAAGAGCAGGTATGCCAGTCAAAGTTAAAATCTATAATAGTTTCATGGCTGAAGCTGTAGAGGCCCATTCAAGGATGTTTTCAATATTTTGGAGGTTATTAACAGGGGGTAGGTAGATCACTATAAAGATAATGGACTTATGATTATTCATATCTAGGTGTGGTACTGAGATGTCTGAGTTAGGGATATCAGGTGGAGTAGAGTTAAGATGTGCCAATTTAAGATTGTCTTTAAACAAAATAGCAATCCCATCACCATGTCTAGATACTCTGTCAGTTCTGAGGATGTTATAACCATTGGGAAAAAAATCTTCAGATTTAATATGAAGCTTAAGCCATATTTCAGTAATGTCAGCTATATCAGGGGAGCAAAGAGCAATAGCAGCAAGAAATTTGTGTACTTTGTTAACCAAGCTTCTGAGGTTGATGTTAATGATGAGAAGGTCAGAGTTACTTTTTTCAGTGGCAAACAGGAGTTAGGTGTGGAGTTAGGAGGGGAGGTGTCAAAATGTGGATTTGGGGAGGGTGAGGTAGAGAATGTGGTGAGGGTTGAGCCTGGATTAGGATGGATGTCACATTGGAGTTTAATATGGGTAAGGGAATGGAGGGTAAGACATCTTAGTTTGGAAAACAGACTGTGATAGATATATAGTATAGTAGCAGAGCTGTGGGTTTGAAAATATATAAGAGAGAATAGTAGAGTAGGGGATGTGTTGAAAAGGTATGGAGAGATGTGAACAGTGAGTTTGTCATGATGCAGGTCCACAATTACTAGTAAGGTAGGGGAAGGGTTGTTTGTGAGAAGATATGATATGAAGGAGGGGGTATAAAGGGCTAGGAGTAACAGAGCTAGCAGGACAGGGAGAGAGATGAAAGGCTTTATTAAGGGCATAGAAAAGAAAGCAGATTATAGCTAAGGTCAGGGGTGATAATCAGATTATAGATAATGTAAAGAAACTCTTATGTAGAAGAGTCAGAAAGGAGACATGATGAGATAATGGATGAAGTGAGATTGAAAATGGTAGGTGGAGTGCTGATTGGAGGATAGGATGAAGGGGAAGAGCCTGTTTAGGAATAAAGAAAATTGATCTTGGGTTGGGTGGGAATGTGGGGTAGGGTAGGGGAATGGAATGAGCCTGAGCACAGTGAGGGCAAATGGAGAGGGCAGCACCTGGAGCTAGCAAAGCGGTAGCAGAAATGAGCCTGCAGAATAAAAATTATCAGTATCAGTGTAGACACTAACTAGGTAAGTCAGGAATAGAAGAAAAATAGTATAGGTTGGTTTACAATAAAGACAAATTAAAGAAAGTACTTGCATCAGCTTTTAAAAGTCAAATAAGAAATTCATGCACTAGTCTGTGAAAGTCCAAGGGAAAAGCCTGGTAGTAAGAAATGGGTTGACGGTATCCTTTTGTTAGGGAATTATAAGCCCTGGGTCCAAATACACTTCTGAAGAATAGGCTCAACAAACTACAAGAATTATTGAAGGGAGTCACTGGAGGGAAGTTTGTTAGTCTGAAATAATAAGGAGGGGGCTATGAGAGGGTCATACGCAGCTGTTGCCCCTGGCTTAGTGAGTGCTAGGACATTGTATTCAGCTATTTTGTCAATACTTGTAAAGTACAAAGTAGCTTATAAGTATAGATGTTTTTGAGCACATTCACCATGAAAGAGGCACCTACATTCCTGCATTCACTTGTAAAGTAAAGTAGTGTCCTGCCTGTCATATATATATATATATACATATATATATATATATATATATATATATATATATATATATATATATATATATATATATATATGGGTTCACTACATATGACATAAAGTTCATTTGACCTAAACCCAATTTACCTAAACCAAATGACCTAAAGTTCAATTGACCTGAAACTCATTTGACCTAAAACTCATTTGACTGAAAAATAGCACTGGCAGTCTGTAGAGCACTGTAAGGCAAGTATAAGTTATATGCCCTGTTCCCCACTGTAGTGCAACCCTGGAGTTAGAATATATTGTTAGGAGGTGTGTGATGGGTCCAGCCCCCCAACTAGTTTGATTAGATATTCTGTGCTTTGATTTGATACTGTTCAGTAAAACTGAACATTGTGGGGGGGCTGTGCCCACCCACACCCCCCACACCCCCCTAACAATATATTCTAACTCCAGGGTCACACTACAGTGGGGAACAGGGCATATACCTTTTACTTGCCTTACAGTGCTCTACAGACTGCCAGTGCTATTTTTCAGTCAAATGAGGTTTTAGGTCAAATGAACTTTAGGTCATTTGGTCTCAGTCAAATGGTTTTAGATCAAATGAACTTTAGGTCATATGTAGTGAACCCATAAATATATATATATATATATATATATATATATATTACATTGATAAATAGACTCTCCCCATATATCTACATAATACATATGCATGTCATAGACACATACAGCTACATTTATATATACATCCCTGTTAATTACAGAAATATGTGTGCGTGGATGTCTGTACTGTCCTGCATACCCTAATAATGGTGAGTAAATCTGCACTATCACACATCCTGCTGGATGTCACCATGTAGAGAGAAACAGGTGAGCAGGTGGTGTAATGTATAATGTTGTCAACTGACACATGGACAGGGCACATTGTTCTTGTCCACAGGTTTGCCCACCTAACTGCAAGCAGCTATATATGGCCATACTAGTAAATGTACACACATAGCTAGGATAATAGTTAATCCACTGCTAGGATACTACATGCAGATAACAGTCTAAAGCAATATCACTCTGCAGACCACAGATGCTGCTCAACACAAGTCTAGCTTGTGTAATGTGCAGGTACTGTGTCTGAAATCACATATGCAACTGACACAATGTGTGGTGTGTGCAATAAGCACTGTAATCTACAGTAAATACAACTAGGTAGGTAGAGGTTCTAATTCCACTGCAGGCTACTTAGTGTGTGTGTGTGTGTGTGTGTCTGTGTGTGTGTGTGTGTGTGTGTGTGTGTGTGTGTGTGTGTGTGTGTGTGTGTGTGTGTGTGTATACCCCTGCTAACCAATTGCCATGCCCTCATGGGCTATCCACCTGCAATGGTTATGCACATTTTGGCCCTGTAACTTGCTGCTGGCTTCCACACTGCCCTCTTCTACAAGGCCTGATGATGTCATACACCTTAAGACTACCATCTGATAGTGTAGGATTAGGACTTAAGGCGTGGTTCATGTGATAAATACTGTGATCTGCAGTATATAAATCTAGATAGGTAGATGTTCTAATCTCACTGCAGGCTACATCGTGTGTGTGTGTGTGTGTGTGTGTGTGTGTGTGTGTGTGTGTGTGTGTGTGTGGTGTAAACCCCTGAAAAGCAACTGGCATTTCCTCATGGGCTATCCACCTGTAATGGTTATGCACTTTGTGGACCTGTAACTTGCTGCTGGCTTCCACACTGCCCTCTTCTACAAGGCCTGATGATGTCATCCACCTTAAGACTATCAGTTGACAGTGTAGTATCACGGCTTAAAGCATGGAGCATGTGATAAATACTATGATATACAGTGTGTAAGACTAGATAGGTAGGGGTTCTAATCTCACTGCAGGCTACATGGTGTGCGTGTTTCCCAATGACATAAATATGATCATCTTGGTAACATAGCAATAGGTATGGCTTTGCAGTATTTTATTTGTAGCATGTGATGTGGCCCTCCAATGGACTGACCATAACAATGCCTGCTGATGTCATCAAGCATAGTATGTTCTGAACTAATAGTACTAGCAGACAAGAGGTGTGTAGCGTGCATCACGTACTGTGAGCTGTAGTGTGTACCACTACATAGGTAAGTGTTTTCATCTACATACAGCCAACCTGCACTATGTGTGTGTGCCTTTACATGTCCTGTACACAGTGATTGGAAGTGGTGCTAGCCTCAATGCAGCCATGGTTGTGTGTGGGCCTGTTAGAGCATTTTACATCATGTTATGGAATGATAGGATGGTTGAACATCACCAACATAATGGCCATATGGCCATCACAATCACAGACATCTTTATATCCATAGTTACAGGATCAACACATATTGTCCCAGTCCATGAGGGACACAGGCAGATGCCCTATGTTGAGATAACAGTCGCCCAGCCATTCATACAGATGGTATATGATGAGGTGCACTGAGGTGCTCTGTGTGCCATCAGGCAGGGTTCTGTTAGAAGGGTATGTTTAAGTCTGCTAGACAAATCTCTCCCATAAGCATGTAGTACTAATGTCACATGCAAGGTTAATGTCCTTACAGTGGGTTATCCATCTACTATTCCTCCTACAGATAAGCAGCATATGCAATAAAGCAGGGTCACATATTGTGCACAGATCACCTCTGCATAGTCTATATGACACAGGTGACAATGACACTCATTGCAGACTATCCCCATTGAACACATACTGGAGACATTAAGTGACCTTGTGAGAGACCATACTTTTGTGTGCAGTTACCAGTACTGCTTGGAAAAGTATATCACCAAATGGCCATTGCACTCTGATATTGGCATGCTGAGGGAAGAGTACTTGGAAGTTAAGAGCATGTCACAGGTGACTGTGGATTCAGCTATGCCATATGATTCCTGCCATACCACTGTAGAGACAGGGTGATCTGAGACACATTAGATATAAACCTGTGTGACCAGGTCTGTGGGCCCAGTTTGTTCACCCCTGACTATGTACATCACATGTTGCGACTGATGTGCTACTTACCAGGTACATAGGTCTAACTGATGGAACTGATACTACATACATATTTGCATGGATTTTATGACCATTACAATTTCAACAGGCATGCATTTTCAATACCCTGTTGTAGGATAGTGACATACCACAGAGACTGTATGAGTCTTCACAATTTGCAGGCATCAGCCAACATTGTTAGCCACAGTCAGTCAGTAGTCATGTGTACTGTGGTTGAATAGATTCAAAGCAGTCGAGGACCCAGAACTGCACCCTGTTGAGCACGGCTGCTGACAGATCAGCTACTGGAGGTGGATGTCCCTATGTTGTGTATGTGTACCAACAATGGGCCACTTAGTGACCCCTACAATGATAATATTGTGGGTGCCTAAGTTGGTGCTTTACAAATGTTGCCTGACCAGGGGGATATAGTCAGATAGTTTGGCTGAGTCTAGGGGGTTATATGTCCTAATGTACCCTCACCCAGGTCCATGGTCACTGCCTTGGAAATGTCCACCACATGTAATAGTCATGCTCCCCCGTCACACATCCAAACTGTGTACAGTTAACTGTGTGTAGAACACATATATGTGTGCTGATCAACTCTATGATTGCCCCCCCCCCCAGTCAGCCATACAGATATGGATACTCAGACAAAGAGGTGTACAGTTATGTCAATCAGTGGATGCCCCACCTCTCTACAAGGGTATAACAGTTGCCATTGTCCACTCAGCTGGTGTGCAGCCAGTGGTGTCAGTATGATTGCAAAGGTGTCCAAATGGTGTTTGTAATCCTTGTCAGATCACATGTGGAATGCAGCCTGGAATGTTAGCATGTGTGACAGATACTGTGTATCCTCCGATGAGAGGCCTGTTATGAACTGCTCTGTAAACATGGAAGTTATGGGTCAGGTTGTAGGAATGTCATGTGTCACATATGGTGGGGGCAAGGGAGTGTAGTTGATTCAGACAGTGTGGGTGTACAGGTTGAGTATGAGTCCAGACCCATCATATGTGGCATCATGACGTATGAGGTCACCAACAATCTGAGCCTGTCCTTTTAGGTCATACATGTAAGTACACTGTGTGTTGTAGTTCTGCTTTCCATGGGTGGCTACTTTTTCACTTACCATGTATACTCAGCATCACAACAACATTATGTGCTTCTTTTAGTTGAGGAGGTAGTGCCTCCATGTAAGGGGGGGGCACCCTCATCCCAACTGTCACACAGCACTGTCCACCTGTTATTGTACAGCCTGCTAATGATAGTTGTCCAGCAGTCAGGTTTGCTGAGCCATGATGAGCCTGTGTCCCTCCTGTCACGTACAGCCAAGTTCATGCAGTTGTAATGCTGCTGACATAATGCATGGGTGTAGAGCTTTGCATATTTGTCTGTCCCATCTGAAGGGGGGGTGCAGTCAGACTATGTCAACCATCCCACAGGAGGTAATACATATCTGTCTTGACATATATGTTTGTATTGTCTGCAAGGCGGGTACGTGCTGGTAGTTCTAAGGAAATTGATCTGTGGTCAGATCCCACCAGGGAGGACCTCACATTGGGGGGGCTGTACTGGTCACCCATATTGGTAAATACATGACGTATTACATTGATTCTCCATATGGGTATGTCACGGCACTGCTGCAGGGCATTGTAGGTAAGAATCTGGACCATCCTTTAGGGAAGTGAGCCACAGCATGACTAAGCAGTACAGTGTGTACATATTTCACTTCCCTAATGTGTCTGTCTGTGATCTGTACAGACACCTTGCATGACTCTCTTCCTGCAACATGCTGGAAGTAACAGCAACATTTCCTTGCAAGGAGGACAACTAGCAGGTAGTGCCAAGTGGTGTCCCCAGATCTCTGAGTCATGTCACCTGAAATGTCATGATAGCAGTTAGCATGGATACGAGCATTGACACTGTCATACACCTAATGACACTGGACCAAGCATTGTTACGTTTCCTCAAGGCCAGGTCATGCCTACTGGCTGTAACTGGCTTAGCCCATTGAGTGTTATACTATGCAATGGATATCGAACATATGTTTCACTGCACCAAACATGGCCTGACAAGGTGTATGACAATAGTAGGCCAACAGGCCTTGCTGGAAAGTATGTACATCATGTACAGAGTGTTGTGTCAGCTGGTGGATAGGCAAGTACTTGACAGTCATACTCTGGGAAGAGAGCAATGGGAGACCTGCACTGCAATGGTGTCAGTCTCCAGTGGGGTTCACCAACCTCTATTATTTGTGCACCCCGTCCACCTATTCCCTCTTTGCAGTCACAGCCAGTGTCAGTGACCTCTGACTGAGTGCATTAGCAGGTGATTGTGACACCTCCTAATATGTAGACTCCCACACAGAATCAACAGGTACCCAGGATGGTCTAAGACACAGTCAGTTGTACTTTGAGCCACTGACAAAGACTAGCTGCCAGCGACTGCACAATACTATACTGTGGGGCATCATCCACCCCTGCAAAGTATTGTAGTGTCCACCCATTGCACACAGTTGAGCCATTACACATAGAGTTATGGACACAGAGAGTAATGTAGCCTTTGACTCACTGATCGGTAAGATGTGGGGATGCATTCATTGTTGTACACCCTACACCAACAGGTTTGGGATGTAAATCGCCGACTGTTACTGCTATACTGAATGTGGCAGTCATCATGGCTATCATTGTGTGCAATGACCCCCTTGCTATGCCACTACACAGGCGTATTGTACAACTGTAGCAGCTACACAGATTCCATGGTACACCAATACATAGCATAGCTAGCATGTCCTATGGAGTCCATGTCATGACTGTACATGTGGAGTCTGTCCCCTAAATGCTTTGGAGGGGATGTGCCTGGCTCCATACAGGGAGGTGTCAGATCCCACTGTGTAGCTCTCATGTATCCATGACAGGACTAACACATGTCTCACCTGTTCTACACGTCTACAACATCACTGTACTATATATAGCACATGCTGGAGAGACAGGTATGCAACCGGACAGTACACCCTACATGAAACAGGCCTCCCATGCATTTGGGGCATACATCTACTGTGACACACATCATGTGCAGGTTACACAATGGGATGCAGTGCATGGCAATCATAACTGGTGTCAGGAAACTGTCTGTATTGGATACACAATATTTGTAGATAGGTCATCACCATCACCACAGCTTGTAGATGTGTGAATTCCTAAAACCCTGGTGACATTTATCAAGGTTAGCAGACCTGTTCATAGATTAGGGATGCATCAGTACGCTGAATGCCACCATTGTTCTTGTTAGCCTGTTATCCACATATGAACCTATAGAACCATGCATTTATAGTGCTATCCCTTTCTGAAGACATATTTCTGCTGTGCTGACATGCCATCCTGTGCTGCTTCATTGTCGCTGTGTATACACATATTATCCCAACAGACCACTGAAACAGAAACATACACAGGTGTGTGACACACTGTCATCATGTAAGTATACAGCCATTACAACATCATACAACTTAAGGTACACAAAAGTATGTGGCGTACTTGTGACAAATGCCATGATACAGTATCGGTCATTAACCACTACAAGTGGCATGGCAAAATAACACTGCATTATACAAGCATATGTTAACTAATATAGTCACCCTGTGTATCAGACGTATAGCTGTATTTCCCTGCATTGATGGCGAGGAAGACAAGGATGTGGCACAGGTATCATCACTTGCATAGAGTGCTGTGTAGGGGTGCAGGAGACCTAGGCTGACCCAAACAGTTGACAGCATGTCTGCAAGTCAGGAAGGGAAACAGGTAAGATGGACCATGGAAAGGTGCCATGTGTGTCTGTAACTGACTTGCATTTGACAGTGGTGGGTGAGTGTGGGCATGTACACAGTCAAGCTCAGTGGTAGCCCTAAATGTGTGTATGTTGGACAGATTTGGACCATACATGGTAGAGTTGACAGTTCATCATCTCCAGCCCCAAACATGGGAACTGGAAGTGCCAGGAGTTGAACTAACACCTCCATGCCCAAGGCCAGAAGTGGTACTAGTACCTGATGGTGACTGCTGTCTGCTGGGACTGTGTTTCCCCCTACAGGAACACCCACAAACATGGGGCCATGGCCTGCCATATTGTGGTGTTGATAGCACACTCCCCTCTATAGTGCTGGATGTATTGCCACTATGGGAGCGTGATTGTGCATGGCCAAGTGGACTCTCAGCATATGGGGTTGCTGACCTACCTCTATGAGTCTGACACTCAACTCCAACCACATGTTCCAGCACAGGCAATGTGTGGTCCAAGACAGACACTGCCTCAGCCCACCTTCTGTCCACTGCATCAGTGAACTGATACAGGGTGTCCCCAATATGGTGGAGGCAGTCACGGATGTCAGACTGTGCTACATCCATAACCCTAAGCATATGTCTGATCTTCCATTCAGAATGTGCCTGTGCCTCCATGATGGCCTGAAACATGCACCGAGTGACCCATGATGTGACACTAGCAACATGTGGTGGACAGACAGCAGGCCTTCTACAAGCACCCCTGTCAATCCACCTGTGTGGGACCTTGTGATAAACTGAGATGCTGGCAACCCAGCTAGCTGGAATTATGTAAATAATTATATGTCACTGGAAAATATTAATATGATTTATATAGAAATGTGAAACTGCCAGCCCAGCTAGTTAGAATTTTATAAATAATTCTATGTCATTTGCAAATATTAATATGATCCACAAACTTGCCTTACAAATGTAAGATAACTATATATTATGATTAAACTATATGTTATGTGCTGACCTTCAAAAATGTAACCACAGTGTACTCTGCTGGAGAAGAACAAAAAATATATATGTACTATATGACTGTGCAAATGTATGGTTTCATAGTAAAAGTTGGAATATACAGAGTTAACTTGCAAATTCTGAGAAAATAAATAAAGAATTTTATGAGTGTGTTTACCAGAACTAGAAGACAGAATGTCTGCAGCTGGAAATTCTTTCTATTGTTTGAAACAGAAGTAATTACAGGTTTCCAAGGTAATTGTTTTACAACTTCCAGTTTCTGTCAAGCTTCTAAGAGAGAATTGTGAGCTACTAAGAGATAAGTATTTTTCATAGAGACATGTTAAATCCTGTTGGTATCTGTTTAGCCTGGGAACTAGATGCAAGTGTCAAATAGTGATGTCATTTAGCTAACCCAGCAATAATGTGTATTATTAACTTAAGAACTATCTCAGAAAGAAAGAGTACATTTGTATTTTGTTCTGGACCTGTTAACAGCACACCAGGACTTTTACTTGCAAGGAGGACAACTAGCAGGTAGTGCCAAGTGGTTTCCCCAGACCTTGCTCTTTAAGTAAGTTATTTAGAACATAGTTTTCCTTAAAGATAGATAGGTATATAGCAAGATTTGTTAAAGATGTTTTCTGTATTTATGTGAGACTGTCCTGCTATGTTATTTTAAAGTATTTTTTGTGACTGCAAACTCTATTGTCACTCTGTTGAGTTAATAAATATTGTCTTGTGCTTTTATTATTTATTATTAAATATATTTAAACACAACCACGGTGGTGCAGCGGTAGCATTGTTGCCTCACAGCAAGAGGTTCTCCCGTTTGAGTCTGCATGTCTTCTCTGTGGTTGGGTGGCATTCAAAAGACATGCGTAAATGGGCGTGCCTTTGTTGAAGGTTGGACGTCGAGCTGGCACCTCGGCGTTTGTAAAAATCTACTGCCAATCATTAGCGGGCCGGAGTTCTGCTGTGGCGACTCATAACCGGGAAAAGCCAAAAGACAACAACATTAAATATATTTAAACCTTTCAACTGTGGCTGTTTTGTGTAGAGATAATTAAATTCTTACAGTACTTCCCATGTATTTGATGATACTGTATAGGCCACTCAAGAATAGCCTTAAAAGTTTGGTCACACTTACCCTTTGGATAACAGTAACATTACACAGTGGAATTGGTCACCCTTTGGGAAGGGCCTTATAGTAGTGGATAAGTAGGGGTTCTGGTGGCAGTGCTAACTACCTTATGGTCTGGGCAGAAGGGGGCATAGTTAGTAAACCTGTGCCAGCCTTCTCCAGGTGTGTGTTCATATATAAATCAAATCTCAAAGTGTGTATGTGTGTCAGCTACTTGGGCAGGGACATGAAGCACTGGTTGGACAGAGAGAGTGCTGGGAGGACTTGGTTTGGAACCCTGGCTAAGAACTCCACTCTATAGCTGTGCCAGTGGGGAGACTTACTGGGGATCTGGAGAGAGAGAGAGAGAGAGAGAAAGAGAGAGAGAGAGAGAGAGAAAAACCAGTCCCAGACCGACTGTGATCTCTACATGCTGTTAAGGAAAATTGTGCTTTACTGTGTGTGTACTTGTCATCCACCGAATGTGCACATCCCTCGCTGGTGTTAGTGGTGAGGATTGAGGCTCCTTGATTACTGGGCCAGTGCATGGTCATCACAAACATCACCAGCTGTCTGGCTATGGCCAGTGTCTAAACTCATTGAAGCCATAGTTGCCACACATTCCTGTTCAATGTCCCCACCCACTGACTGTCCAACACCTGTGGCCTCCGGGGGCAGGGTATGTGTGGGAATACTGATGGTGTGCAGTAACAATGGAGGCAGAAGAGGGATGTCTACCTCTGGGACAGATTCAGCCCACAACACCCCCACTTGTGCCTCACTGTGGCCACCATCATCATCAGAGTCCAAAGAAACATTGACGTCAGGTTGTGTAGGGGACAGGGACCAACACCTCAGGTCACCTGTGATAAGTAAGAAAAAGCAGTACATAAATACCTGCACTACTGTGCATGAAAAATCCACCAATGCTCATAATAACAAAGACCCACAACTGGTTTAATGGTCAAATTTGTTGTCTTCGCTTTTGTCCAAAATAGACATCCTCAGAACAAAATACACATTCAGCTCAAGACCTTAGTAATCACTTCAAGTAAATCAAGTGAAACATGACCAATACAATTTACCTTTTAATTAAGCAATATGACAGTATACCTGATAAATCCACACATAAAAACCCAGTATGCCTATCTTAACAAATGTAGTGAAATGCACATTTCATTGCCTAATTTAATGTCCTTTCAGTCTTTTGTTTTTAAAAGGCATTTTAGAGTAAATGCCTCATTTAAACCAAGTGGCTTATATTTTCTTAACTGCCACTGCTGAAGTGTTTGAATTTGTTCAACTACACTCCTGTGATTACCCCCTCTAAGACCCTTATGTACCTGTTCCACAATGGAAAATAAAAACACTCTACCCTTTCTACACACAACATTATATTTAAATAGGGCATTATTCTGGCCCTTAACTTTAATAGAATATACATGTTCCTTAATAAAACAGTGTCATGCTTACAAGGAGCAGGACCATGGCCTTGGCCACTACCTGACGGACCTGTGAAAAGTTAAGGGTGAGGTAATGTCAGTACCAACACATGTTGCAGCACAACAAGGTAATACATCCATATATCTCACATTTACAGTACCTACTGTGTTACTTGTTGTATTGGTCACATTCTGAATTTGAGAGTACACCTCAGCTAACCCCCTCCCCCAATGACCTAAGACCTGACACCCACATAAAAGTATGTACAGCCTGCACACTGACTGCTACAGTATTACAGTGCTGCTCACAGTAAGACTACCTGCACGCTCCTCTGCTGTGGAAACTGTGGCACCCACCTCCACGATGTATGGTGGATGGATGCCTGGGAGCTGTCATGTGTGCCTAGGTTTGCCAGGAATTCCTCAGTGGCTGTGAGTGGTTGTTCCACTGCAGACCCTCCACAAGTGATGGCATAATCTCTGGCTACATCTGCTGCCCTTCATCCTGCAGCATTGAAAATGTCTGTTGCACGGTGTCGAACCTACTCATGTGTCCTGCCCTGATGGCCCATGCCATTCACATCATCGACAAGGTCTGCCCACAATGCAGACCACTGTTCCCTTTTTGCCTTTCCCTAGACACTAGGATGTGATGATGTTGCCTTAGTCCTTCAAGTATAATTTCATTTTCCACATCAGAGAAGGGTGCATAGCATCTATGATACATGATTTCTGAAAGACAAAAAAATTGGACCACATTACAGGATCACATATGTGCAAGTACACTATGTAGATATACAGCAAGGATAACATGGGTGGCACTATCCACTGCTTGTTCACACATGTCATACTCTGCAGTGTTCAAATATACTAAGTGTGTGGATACAACTGAGATAGTAGCAATAGTCAGGTATTCCCATGTGTGCCATGAGAGATACTGCTGTATGATCATACACTCAACACTCGGGTCTACTGTTGTGTGTCCCTTATGGGCAACCCCTGATAATATATCATAGGAACAGTGCCACACAATTAGCAGTGTGCTGTTACAACCACTATAAAGGGACAGTCCAACGAGCCAAGTATGCCACGATGATAACAGACAATGCAATACTGATGTATAGTACATCCTGTGTATGTGTAAGACAGAAAGAGATCAATGACATGTCATTATCACAGGTCTACAACAGGCTTAATGCTGTTTTCCCTATTCCCCATATGCCTATTCACCCATTTGCATCCTGTTGTACACAAAATCAGTTATATACCTGATGGAGTGCAGTACTCCTCTGTTGATATGTGGTGATAGTACATTTTTCACAAATAAGTGCTCTGTGTGAGGAAAGTCTGATACATGCTTGCCTTTTAAACATGCTTTTCATCAGCAGATGATTGCCTCTAAACCAGTCTGTGGATCTGAAATGCTAATTGCAGCTAACACAGCTGAGTTGCACTATCATCAGCCAATGACATGCAACCACTGTACAATATATATAAGGCCTTCAAGTAGGTTAGGGCCCCTTTCTGATATGTTGTGCTGGACATTACTGGAGTGAGGAGACTACATTATTGCAGAGGGTAGGTCTGTAACAGAAACTTTACCATTGTGATATGTGTGCTACAGGTTGCATCTACTGCTGCTGGTAATAGACACAGGCAGAGAGTGTGAATACTTTGGAAGACAACAATCTGTAGGTGTAACTGTGGGAGCTGTGTCAGCCTTGTTGTAGAAGTAGATCCAGTGTAATGCTATCCTTTCCACTCCAAATAAGTCATGTGTTTAAGTACGTATGTTAGGCAACTGTACTAGGCAACATGTTTGGTGTGTTCTTGGGTAAGATGGGGTATAAATATAAGAATATGTCTTCCACTGGGCAACTGTCAGGCCATGTGTTACAGTGTGGTAGCAATTTGCAGCGTGTATGAGGGCAGGCCTTGTTACAAGCAGGGACTTCCAGTGTGTATGTTAACTGTGCAGCTGTGATAATCTGCACTGTGACTTTGGAAGAAATGTGTGGTGCACTCTAATATTAGTGGCCCTCATTTGCAGTATCTGCATTGACATTCTGTGTGAATTCACATAAATTCCTGTCGTGACCCTTTATGCACATATAAGTTTTGCTGTAGTGATATATGAAGTGTGTTCCTACCTACAGCCCTGTGACCTCCATCATTAAAAAGCAGACATGTCATTTGAAATGCATTGTGTGGATAAAGAGTGCATGACTCAGTCATTAATTGCTGCCTTCACAGTACTGTAAATTCACCTTGACACACCACTGGATTTCAACCTAGCACTGTGTGTAGCAAAATGCATCATTTGCCAGGAAATTAACAGACTGAGCTACTGAGTCACTGCTGCAGTGGGTGTATTTGCAAGATATATGTCCACATATACAGGCTGTGACATACATGTTTCCACATCTATCAGTATGTGTGTGGCTTTATATGGATGTATGTGTGCACCAGGGTCCCAGTTGAACATGTATTTTGTCATTAATGCCTTAGCAGGTGTTTTTCTACATATTTCTTCTGAAGGGCACATTAACCTGTTATCACAGGCCTCACTTACATCCATTCTTTTGTCTTTGGCTTTCTAGTGGTGTACTATTGCACCAGTGTCCAAGGTACACTTCCATTTTTAACCTTTTGACTTTAATTACATTTTAATCAAGTTTGACCAGCATGGTGGTCAGCTCCGCTGAAGCACGCTTAATGACTGTAACTGGCAATTACTATGTTTTCTTTAAACCACCTATTTTAAGTAAGAATTGTGTGGGGTGGCAGGTTAATACAGTGGTCTGCAGGTGCGATGGTCTTGGGTTCAAAATATGGGACAGGTGTTTATTTTGTAAGTGTGTATTACAAGTTTATAAACACATATAGTCAATATAGCTCTATTTAGCTGAGCTTAGTGAAGCTGTGTATAACAATGTGCTAAAAAAATAAAGAAAATAAAAATGGGGAGATTTGAATGTGTGGGAAATGGGGGTGCAAGTAAAGGGAAAAACACAGTGAAATGCATGTAAGGATGTGCAGGAAGGGTGTAGGAAAGAACTATAGATATCCATTTCTTATACAGCAACAACTGCACTTTGACAGAATTTGTACATGACTTTGAACTCTCAACCCCAGAGGGAGGGGTGAGGACAACATAACTGTGTTGTCAAGCCAGCAAGACAATTGGACCAAATTATTTGTGTCCAGTGGACACATGTCTGAAATGGAGAGCTATGAATGGGACAATATTTTTGAAGGAGAGGTGCCCATTTTTTAAGGTGAGAGTGCAATGTTGAGGAAGGGACATAGGTACATGTTGGGGAGGTAAGTTGGGTAGGTGAGGATGCATTTATAGACAGATAAGACAGCAGACAGGGGTGATGTGTGACACATGAGGGGTTGAACACCTTGGATAGAGAGGGTGTTATGTCCGGACAGCAGCATTGTGACTCATATCCCTACCCATGGGACTGTCAGCACCACAGCTTCACTGTCCCATGGGTGGTAGTGCTGGAGGCTGGGCATCAGGGTGAGGCTCCACCACCAGGTTGGCCAGCATGCCCTCAATCTGGCACAGGCAGTGGTCAAACCCACAATAGACTATCCAGTGCACCAAGACTGGCAGCTCATTCCAGATGACAACACCCTTCCACCACCACTCCCTCAGGGGGGGCCAGACCCCATCCCATGGAGCAGTACTACCTGACACTGCAGGTAGTGCAGGAGCAGCAGAGTGGACACCACCAGTCTGGGTCCTGGTCAGTTGAGACAAGGTAGGGGGATCAGCCAGAACTGGACTACCTTGATGTGCTGTGGTGCTAGAGGTATAGCAATAAGTTAAGGTTAGTAATAACCAAACCCTTGTTAGTATTAACAGAATGGAACATAATTTTAATTCATACAAATACATATTAATGTATAGCATGTGTAACACAACAGTAAATGACATAACAGTCAGTATGGTAACAGCATGTCAATAAGACGTAAACCATAAGGGCAACAAAATAGTTTAACAAAGTATGTTAATAGTGAATCATGATAACACATAACAATATTACGGGTCTATATTAAATCAGTGAACCCTTAAAAAAGTGAAAGCTGATTGATTGACCCTAATTCACTGAACGCTGAAAATCTTGAATGCTCGGAACAGCAATTTTTTTCCCAGTGAAAAAAAAATCGCTGTTCCACCAAAAAAAAAACAAAAAAACTTAAAACAGTATTTAATGTGGGGGGTTTCACCCCCCATACCCCCCGATGTGGGGGGTTGTGCCCTAAAACCCCCCTACTTAAATATACCAACTCCAAGATCGCACCATAGTGGAGGAAGCGGCAAACTCTCAAAACTGGCCCAGCGATTTTTTCCCTGAGAAAAAACTGCTGTTCCAGGTGTTCGGGATTTTCAGCGTTCACTCAAATAGGGTCGATGAATCAGCGTTCGCTTTTTTAAGCATTCGCTGATTCAATATCGACCCAATATTACATCACATTTTGCAAAAATATAGTTAAACAACATATCTTAATTTTAAATCATAATAAATAACAATAATAAACAAATGAAGATAAGGGGTGGGGACAGAGAGAAAGAGAGAGACACAGAGAGAGAGAGAAACAATCCATGACTGACAATGTAGATTATAGACTATATCCCTGAAAACATTGCTGGTAAATACTCTACAGGCATGTAGTGTCAGTTCTGAGTACAGTGACTACAATTCTCCTATAGCTAATGTAGCACATACATACTTTTCAAGCTGTAAGCATATGACCCATGCTTACCGTATGGGCTAAGCAATAACAAATGCAGGTACACTACTACACAGAACACTTTCACATAATGTGGACTTCTATAACTACCAAGGTGTACTGTAAGCAGATTTGGTAATGCATTGCATTCTAGGTAATAATTTTTCTGGTAATCCTGTGATAGACGGATTATGCAGTTTTAATTATATTACCTGAAATCGTGACACTTGAGAGGCATGTTTGTGTACAGTACATAATCTAGACATTCTTCATGCCTTAGCTGGCAGGCATGGGAATAGAACCCAATAGCTGTGACTGCAGAGGATATCTGCAAATAATGAACTTCATTGGTATTGCTGATAACTGTCCCTGAAATGCTAGCACAATCATATCTGCTCATAACATGGGCTACCTCAACCATATACCATTTATTCCTGGAGTGGGAGAAAAAGAAAGCATCATGTGACTGAATCTATTTTGCATTCTAGAACTATTACAGTGCCAAACTTGACTGCAGTGACAGTAGAACACACATGCATGACATACAGCTGTACTGCATATATTGAAACAAATCTCTTTAGGAATCAACAATGCTGCTTAACACTTTATTGGTACTGCTGATAAATGTCTGTGAAGTCCGCACAATATCTGCTCATAGACTGGCCTACCTCAGCCATATACCATTACTACCTGAAGTAGGAGGAACAGAGAGCATTTTGTGACTGATACTAACTTGGAGACAGCCTTAGACCATACTGTAAGTCGAACAATACTGTTTGCAGGCCATTATTTCTGCATTCTACAGCTACTACAGTGTTACACTTGACTACACCAACCTTATCAGAGACAAGCAATGCATACAGCTCTACTGCAATGGTTATGACAACACATTCTTGCTGTACAGCATTTTGCTTACTGTTATTGGCATTGTTTATTGTTTATTGCAATACAGTTGTTATTGCCCATGTATTGCACTACAGCTCTACTTGCCCATTTATTGCACTACAGTTCTACTTGCCCATTTATTGCACTACAGTTTTTATGGTGTATACTTTATTGCAGTAAATGCTTTACTCTTTCTTCCTTATTGCACTACAGTTAGCATAATAAATCCATACATATCACACTCATGACACAACCTGACCATGTACCCTGCATGGCACTCAGCATTGCGAGCCCTCTCAGCTGCAGCTGTTGGGAGAGAAACCCACCATTATGAATACCAGTTTTGCAGGCATTCAGCTTGAGTACTTGTAAAACAGAAAAAAAATTACTTACATATTTGTGGAGCATTCTATGCTCTAGATTCTTGGGCCCAGGTGTAGAAGGTTCCCCTCTGTCTCCTCTTCAGGTCATCATAATGGTGATGATACTGCTCTCATGTGTGGGGGATACCAGTAACTCTGGTGAGTTTCCTGGCCAAACAGTCCCTGGCCTCCACCTTACACTCTGAGCCATGGAAAACACCCTGCATCAGCCTGGTTTCATGATTTTTAAACAGGAGCCCAATAAAGACCCTAAATTCCTGAATACCCCATCTCTGTGCCCGAAAGTGCATACCTTTACTAGCTTTGCCAGCCATATGCACAGTAGATAAGACTGCAAAGACTGTTGCAGAATTCCTACCTGTTGCCTTAATATAGGTTTTCCCACCCTTGCACATCACTGAGCAACATTCAAAAAAGCATTGCGTTGCTTAGCAGCTCGCAAACTAGCTAAGTACAACTGGGGGTTTAGCTCAGCTTAGCACTTTGCAAGCAAATGTAGCTGTTAGCATGTTTAAGCAGTACACAGCCCAACGCAGCAGTGCCATATTTCACAAATTTGTCTTTAAAATTAAACATATGTAAAAAATTGATTTATAAACATCTTATCATTGCTACAGACTCGAACCCAGGACCTACTAAATATTATCTCTACCCATTTAACTACTAGGATATTATGAAAGCTAGTATATCTTCACATATACTACTGGGCTACCTGTTAGCACTGCTAAGCACTGTGGCGTGCCATGCAAACATGCTTAAATAAACCCAGACATAAATAATTAATTGCATCCAGTTTATATTTTTAGATGTCTAGCAACTATTGGTGGTGAAGTATGTATGAGTGCCGCTCGGCTCTGCAGTGCTCCATGCCATGCCTCACAAACAGCAATTAAAAAAAAAAAAAAAAAAAGGAAAAAATATTTAAAATTGCATAAATACATAATTATGATAAGTAATGACATCTGGTTTCTATTTTTAGATGTCTGGCAGGTGTCAGCTGTTTATATATGAGCACAGCTTGGCATTGTTGCAGTCTATGCCACGTAAACATGCAAAAAAAAAAAACCCCAGAAAAAATGCATTTAAAATTAAATATTACACATTTGACCCAGTTCACAGAATTTCAACAGTATCGTGGAGCAATACAGGCCATCCATGATCACAGGTAGCCTGTACACTTATCCCTACACTGATTCAATAATTTTGATCTTGTGATCTCCCTTGGCAGTGCATCATCATTAATATGCATGATGTCCTGCCGAGGGGGAAACATGGCCATTGCTCTACACGAATAGTCAGCTCCTCCCTGGTTAGATCTGACCACAAACTAATCACCTTGGAAATCCACATCCCTCCCACCACCCACCAAAGGTAACCACCACAAAAAATTTCTCCAAAGCTAACTTTGGGATCCTAAAAACAGAGGTGGCTAACTTCACGGCATCCATGCAAATGAAGAATAGTTGCATGACTGCAGAATCATACAACAATGCACTGTACGAACACGTACACAAATGCATGCATCTCGCCATACCCAATAGAACCAAGATTCTCTCCTCCAAAAAAAAGAAGCCAGTCTGGTGATCCCTTGCCATAAACAAACTCTATAACAGAAGGAGGAAACTGATGCAGAATAAGGTGAAGTCTCAAGACTGGAAAAACTCCCTTATCTGCCTCAACAAAAAGTTGAGATCCCACATCAAATCCTCTAAACCTAGGTATGAAAACAGAATTGCAGCAGATAGTAAAGACAACCACAAGGCCTTCTATAGTTATGTAAAGAATCTCCATGGCAATACACAGATTTGCTCTGAGCTACTGCACAATGGTACCTTCTATACCCAGCCAACAGATAGTGCCAGTTTACTGGCCGACAGATTCAGTGCCAACTTTACCCCCCCAAGGACCAATCACAATACCAGTAGATTGCCAGGCACCCAGTATTACTGCTGCACAGGTTAAAACAGCACTATCCCAGGTCACAAATACAGCTGCTATGGGACCTGAAAATATCCCTGGTTGTGTTCTACATGAACTACGGAGTGAACTGGCACCTCACCTTTGTGTCCTGTTCAGTCACAGCCTCACCTCAAGCTTTGTCCCTGCCAAATGGCGCACTGCTACAGCCATCCCTCTCCACAAAGTAGGAGTGACTACAGACCCTGGGAACTATCGCCCCATTAGTCTGAAAAGTCTGATATGCAAAGCTATGGAATGCATTATCATGGATCTAATAAACAGGGATATAGGGAATCTCCAGAATCTGGATCCCACACAGTTTGGTTTTGTGAAGGGTAGATCATGCCTGCTCAACTTGGTCAACTTCTTTGAGTCAGTCACCAGAGCTGTGGATGAAAGCAAGGTGGTTCATACAGCCTACCTTGATCTGGCCAAAGCTATTGATACCATTCCCTACTCAGGAATCATAGAAAAACTCACTAAGCTTGGTATTACTCCCTATATCACTAGGTAGATTGCAAGCTAGCTCACAGATAGAACCCTCAGTGTGAAAGTAGCTGACTCCAAGTCAGACTGCCTTTTAGTCACAAGTGGAGTCCCACAGGGTTCAGTCCTGGGTCGTCTCCTGTTTGGTATCTACTTCTCTGAAGTCCATGCCAACATGAAGGGACTCTGGCTGACAAAGCTCACAGACAATTTCAAGTTGGGAGCTATTATTAACTCCCCAAGTGATGCTGCCATCCTACAGAAAGGCCTCACTGAGACCAATGACTGGTGTCAGAACCATGGCCTTAAGCTCAATGCCAAAAAAATGTGTTGTTATCCCCTTTGGGAAAAACCCACTTCCCATGAATTACCACATTGATGGTAGTCCACTGAACACCGAAGGTGTAATAGGAGATCTGGCACATCTCATTACTAAGAATTTTGCATCCAGGAAGAAAGAGGTCATTGTCTCCCTGTACTCTTCCCTCATTAGGCCAATCATCGAGTACAATGCCCCATTTGGCATGTACCCCACTAGACACCTGCAACAACTGGAGAGACTGCAAAAGTACCTCACAAAGAGGATCCTAGGCCTTAAACACTTGTCCTATATGGACAGACTCAAAAAACTCCAACTATTCTCTGTCTCATATCGCCTACATAGAGGCAATCTCTGCTTGACTTACAAAGCCATGTCTGATCCAGCTCTGTTAGAAATGCTACATCTAAAGAAATCCCAATCTCCTGACACCACACACTCCAAAGACCTCAACCTCATTACCACAATTAATAGAACATACTGGAGGGACAGGTTCATAACCCAGAGACTGCCCATGCTATGGAATAGACTTCCCATACATGTCAAGCAGAGCACCTCACTGACCCTCTTCAAGAGAAATCTTGATGAGTGGATGGGAAACAGAAAATTCATCCCAGGGATAACTCCAGTGGCTCTACTCGACAGAGGCATTGGTTACTAAGGTCGGGTGGCACTATGCCAGGATAATCCTATGGCTAGGCTTGTAAAGGCCCCAGAGCCATTAGCCTAGTACACACCTATGAGCCCATGAACCTATGAACATGGATACATTCTGTGTAAGCTCTAACTCTTCATTTTTACCAAGGGATTTTATACTCCCTTATCTAATTTCAATGAAAAAACAAAAAAAATTCTGGTAAGCAGACAAGTGGCTTCTCCTTGGGATATGATTTTTATGGTAGGAAAAGATGGAAAACAGTCTTGCTTATTGTTCTCACCTCTGCAAGAAAATTATCTGAGTTACAGTCTGCTATTGTGGATCAGCCTTATCTAATGTTTTACAAAGATAAAGTTTCTTTGAGAAATAATTCTTATTTTATGCCAAAGTGGTATCTCAGTTTACTTTAAGCCAAGCTATACATCTCCCCGTCTTTGTTTCAGAACCTAAAATGAGAGAGAAAGGTTACTTCATATCCTGGATGTCCAAATTCAAATCAGGTACTATCCTGAAAAAGCAAAATCTTTTAGAACTTCTAATCAGTTGTTAATTTCTTTTGAAGGTAATAGAAAAAGACAAAAGAAAATCAGTGTTAAAATAGACTATTTCCAAATGATTGTCTCTTGCCATTACTTTATGTTACTTCCACCATGCTGATTGGTGCACTGCATTGTGTGTGAGGTGTTCATTGGTATGGCTTAGCTTTAGGATCTAGAGGGCATCAAGAAGTTTGCATGAATAATGCACAAGCCTCTTTTACACAGACGTATTAGCTGGCTCCTGATTTTCTTTTTTCATTTTATACCTAGAAATTATAATACATTTTGACAATTTCAGTTTGACTTTTTCATCCATTATGGCCATTTGCATGAATATGTAGCAGTCTCTATAAAATAATCACTATTCTTTTAAATCCGAGACAGCCTTAGGTGCATTCCTTACATTATTTTATGTCTGTGGAATCATGCCTTTTAAATTGAATTGGCACCCCTTCCCTGTATATTTACCACTGTGTATTAGGCCAAATATCCGTTCATCTTGTCAGGGCAGTGTATAATGAAGAAACATGACTCCATAAATGAGACTGTATTAATAACATCAACTGAGCATTATGTAGAAACATCAGTATAGCATAAGAAAGATATAATAAAAGCATATTTTTTTCTGTTTTCTGGCCATAAGAGACCTCTCCAGCAGGTGGAGGTTCAGACAACTTATAAGCTTATCTGATAAAAAGACCCTGAGCTTGCAATCATAAGTGTACTACTTAACATTTCAGCTAAATTAGGCATTGGAATGCCAAAAAAATCTGGTATAAATGCATGGTCTAGCTGTATCTGAGGTTGCAGGAGAAAAAGAAATCTAGCAAAAGCTGGTACTATATTTTAATAAATCAGGATTATCTGAAACTCTTGCCTCTTTTGTATAGCTACAGTTCATTATAGCTAATGCTGGCACTTGTTAGGTTTATCTAACTAGCTAGCTAAAAAATAACCGTGGTTAAACTTGGGTCAGAAATGTTTATAATTACTGAAGTAATGAGCCTACACTTAATATGGCAAAACAGCCTTCATTTTCAGTGTTTTAAACTTCAACTTTTAATAGAATAACTTATTAAGAACACATTGTACACTTAATAACTTATTTTTTTTTGTTAAATCTGTTTTTATGAGTAAGGAGCCATGAATGGTCTGAACTGTTATAAATGAAGTGTGTATCACTGGCACATGCCTGCAGCCTTTCAGTCATTCAACAAGGCAGATGTCATGGCTGAATCTATAAATAATACACCACAGGTTGACAGGGTGACAGGGTGACAGATGACTAAATAATGGAGCACTTTATCAAGAAAAAATGCATATGCCCATTGCAGCAAAGGCATTTTTTTATTATAATGAAAAGCAGATCCTTTATTTCTTTTAGAGTAGGAAAGAGCTGACTCTCTTTGAAAGTGACTAATGTAATGTTAAAGGTAATATATTTGCAAAAATATTTATATCAGAATATTATAATGTGGCTCATTTGGTTTCAAAGAGTGTTAGAGGGCCTTCCAGACTATGTAGAAACATTAACTGACAGTATTTTCCAGTAAATTCTTGATATATTTTAAAATATTAATTATATTTAATATGTGATTTATATTTATAGTTGCTCTTGTATTTCTATTTTATTACTTTATATTCATATTATTTTATTAGTGTGTATTTATGATATAAACATTTTTGCAAATACAATATATATATATATATATATATATATATATATATATATATATATATATTTATAGAATATATATATTTATAGAATATATATATATTTATTATATATATATATATATATATATATATATATATATATGCATTTATTGTTTCCATATTATTGTTATTCTGTTTTGATGCAAATATTTGCAAACAAATATATAAGGAGCATTTAATTTATCATATGTAACTGATAAAATGTTATTTTTGTCAAGAAAATATTTTTCTCATGGAAGAAAGTGCTAATAAAACAGTGAAACAAGCTATGAAAATCCTAAGCTACTTTGCACTGACAAAATGACTTTGGTTATATAATATAGTTCATGTAAACAGCTGCATAACACACAAGATCCTAAATATAAAATGAGCCAATCATAACTACCTATAGTTTTGCATGGACACATCTGCTTAGGTTCTCTGAGGAGAGGACAAAGCCTAGTTTCCAGTGTCTACTCATGCTATAGCTCTTGGGAGAAATGTCATGAAACTGTTAAAATAGAAAAGGATAAATGGAAAAGAAGCCCTACTGTTTTCTGATCTAAACCTTTAAATATAATGTGGATAGGATATATTCAGAATTAGAAGCCTGTCTCTTTCAGGATATTATTAATGAACATTTCTTAAAAGGAAAACAAAAAAGTAAACATGGAGAGAGAAAAAAGTTTAATGGCATAGGTGATTGAGTGCTGAACTGATGTGAACTGAAAGCAAATCAAATTAACTGGTGTTTTGTCTTGAATTTTTGTGACCAAATCAGTTTGCTTCACACCCTTGTTTAGTCCTGAAGCAAAACCAGTTTTATTTCTTTGTCGTTTGCTTGGAGTTATTTCTGACACTTCTTCTCCCTAGTGTCTTGGCTGGATGTGGTTCTGTCAGAGCTGCTGACAGCACTGAGCAAAAACATTCCGCTCCCTGATATTGCTTCAGCTTAATCAGCACCTTGTCTTACCCTTTGAAAAAAGGTTCTCTGTGCCTTTTGCTTTAGGCTCTGAAACACTGGTTTATACTGCTAAGTGATTAGTCGATCCACAGATTCCAAAATACATCTCAGGAAACCAGAGTCTGTGCTGCCCCTACACAACAAATAAAGATAGACAAGTTTGTATTGAATGAGAATTATTCATTCCTGCTACAGAATTATCATTCTGTGTTTTGTTGACTTGTAGCACATCTGATTTGGGAATTGCTAGTGAGAATTTTATTGTGATGGTCCTTGTTATTCTAAAAACTGTCACTTGCATTTATTTGTATTGATTGTTGGAAGTACTGATACTTGCTTAAGTAACAAACTTGGATTTTAGGTGCTGAACCTTATTTTTGTAGCTGTGAGGTATCCTTCTTTCGCCTGTGTTAGCAATCATTTTTGTGGGTCTTAAGACTTGGGGAATCAGGTCCATATTGTTATAACTGCTTTCCTTTGAGTGTGTAGGTGATGCACTTATTGTTCTTAATACCGATTCTTATGAGTAAGATGTATTGGCCCTATTGCTGCTGAAACTGCTGCTTATTGTCTTCTTGCATAACTAAATTTCCATAACATGTCACCATGTGAGAATCCAGTAACCATCTCACTGTTTGTGTGCCATATTCTTGTGTTTTTTTATTATTGAAATTTTCATTAACGTATTCAATGTTGGGTGGGGGCTGTCCCAGCAAGAAAGGAGCATTAGAATAGAACCAGTGCTGGACAGGTCAGCAGTCACTTGCAGGGTGGACACAAAGTCAGAAACTCACTCCATGTTCACCAAAGGGAAATTTGAAATATAACCAGTCCAGTCCTGGCATGTCATTTGGGAAGTCAGGGAAAATTGAAAGCTACAGCTAAAACCCTCATGGGTGTGAAGGACCTCCAAGCTGCGCCAAAACTATTCCAGCCTGTGTTTTTGTGCTCCACAAAATACTCCTCAAACTTAAGTATTGAATAGTTTAGACTTGGAATTCAAGGAAGCAAGATATACAGTCTCCCAGTCACTGGAATAATCCACATTTGATGGACTGTCTTTACCATGTCTTGCTAAGTGTGCAAAGATTTAGAACCACAGACATCCCAACCCTGTGACTGCAAGCTTCATACATCAACATATCCCACTGTAAAGGCAACATAAAAAAATAATTAAGAAACTTTAACTCAGTTGGATGGATCCATCCCTGCTGCAGAATATTTGTTCTGTTTGGTATCTGCAAATGCTAGAATTTAAGGCTCTCAGGCAATTACCATGCTAGCTTAGTTCATTATGCAGATGACTCAACATTAATATGTGTATCCTCAACAAGAAATAAGTTCCAAGACATTATCCCCAGATCTTTCTCCTCTGTAGAAACCTGGCTCAAAAAGTAAACCCCCTACACTACCCAAGAAAATTCAGCTAATTATTTTTGCATCAAAAAGTTGCCACAATCAAAAACAGTCTTTTACCATAAAGTCACCAGATAATGCTGTCATTGAACCTGTAACTCACAGTAAATGTCTAGGCATTATAATACATGACGATCTCAAATATGACCAGGATATACTGCACACCATTAAATCTGCGCACCAGAACCTAGGCTCCCTTTATAGGATCAATGGATTTGTTACAGATACTCCAAAAACTCTAGCCACCGCCTTCTTATTGCTAACTCTCTTATATGCTACTCCTAGCCTAACAAACTTAAACAATACTCAAAGAAAGAGACTTGCTTCTTGCTACAATAAAATAGCTAAATTTGCCACCAATCCCTCATAGAACCCACCATTGTCATTGCTTAAAACAATTAAACTGGCTTGAACTGCACAATTACCTATCACATTCACAACTAACTACAGCACACAAATTCATTCATCATCCAGAAAAATGCTCTGCACTAAAAAAACATATTACTGCCCTACTGTCCAGCAAGGGAACTCCACTCTAGTAACGAATTCTTACTACTCACAAATAAGGCAAACAATATTGCAGGAGACTCACTCTACTCCCATTATGTTACTAAACTCTGGAATAGTATCCCCACACAAATAAAACTCTCTTAAGAGCTTTAAACCACTGCTTAAACAACATTTTA
Organism: Protopterus annectens; assembly: GCF_019279795.1. Lineage (NCBI taxonomy): Eukaryota > Metazoa > Chordata > Ceratodontiformes > Protopteridae > Protopterus > Protopterus annectens. The sequence goes on from NC_056744.1 coordinate 1,200,718,981, forward strand.
ACCAATCTTGGTCCTGCATATGCTCATCACCAGGTTAAGACTTTATGCTCACAGGACAATACTCTCTAAATCAGGGGTGTCCAATCTTTTCAGTTGCAAGGGCCGCATTGAGTCAACAGAAATGGTCTGGGGGCCACATGTAAAATATATCATTGCAAACAGCAAGTGAGGACCAAAAAAAAAAGGTCTCTCACAACAACAAAAAAAAAAAAAACAAAAAAAAAAAAAAAAAAAGGTCAGGTAAACTGAAGAGCAAAAGACCCCGGTGCAACCTTTCACAGATCTTTCATAGTTGATAAACTAGCTTGCTCCATCAGTTAGCTGCTGAAATCAGTGCTTTTATTAAATGTTTGCAAGACGCATCTGAATAGAATTTGTTAATTTTCTTGCAGTACATCCCTACTTAGATTATTAGATATTGCAAGAGTATGTCATTGCACGGTCCTATACAGTTAAAAAAAATAACCTCTGACTCTGGACCGTCTGAAATGCATTAACAAATCAAGGTTGCTATCAATAACTTATGTATGTAAAGACTTTTCAAGGCAATTCTGAAGCTCTAAAGCTGTGGTAAATATATTCTAAAACTGTCATATTCACTAACATCAGTCTTTCACTGAATATTATTTTAATAAAGAAATTCTGTAATTCTTAATGCATTCTACTGAAGACGTGTTGTTTTATTTTTCACCGGAATTTATTGCCAACAACTTTGGATTGTTTTTGCTTCTATCACTAGTGAAATGTGGTTTAAAAACCACAAGTTTAATATTAACCTATTTAGTGGGAAAAGTTCAGTATACCCGGATGACCTCAGTGAGTTATATTTAATAAAAACATGGTGTTTACATATCATCATTTTTAAATTCATAGTATTTGGTAATGCACCCATTTTACGAACCACAGGAAACTAGTACTACCTTAATCACACAAGATGCACTTCTAAAGAACTCTACAAATGATAAGACTTTGTACATCAATGCATTCTGAAGCCTTATTAGTGTGCTAAAAATGCCACATCATTAGGAATACACCAGTAAACATCATTATTGTCAAGACAAGAGATTGCAACAGCATAATGAAGCAATTAATAAATAGGCAAATGCAAGGTTGTCATCAATTTAAGCAGCAGTATCATAGGACAAATGTACGGGCTGTAGAAAGCTGCTCAGACTGCAGAACCAAACCTACAGCAAGAGGCAGTCTTCGAAAATAAACCCGTTCACGTTGATACTTAAACCAAGTTTAAAAAATTCTGCACTTTATTTTCTTAATCCATTCTTTGCATATGCAAGAAAGTTACAATTACAGACACTCAATGGATATCACATGAAATTAAAAAAGATGTCTTATGCCGAGAAACAATGGAAACCATTCCAAAACATTATAAAGTTATACCATTAACAATAAAATATATAGTGTACCCTCGAGTCTATCTGTTGTATTGCTTCTCATTAGTTACTTTGCATTCTGTATACGAGACTCAACCTGTGGGCCAGCACTGAAAAAAGGCATTTGAATCATTAGGGCTTAACCCTCCACAGCATGAAATTAAATTCATAAATAGAAAAATGAATCTTTCTTAACTGATTCCTGTTCATATATCCACCATTGTAAAATACATTGAGGTCTACTTTAAATCAATTCTCAAGCAAGAGTCTTTTGTATCGACTGTAATGTATTGATAAGGATCTATTGTAGATCTGCAGTTCATTTCAAAGACCAAGAAAGAAGATGGCAACAAAATGTAAACTTGTCAGGCTTTAAGTTTCTGGAAAATGTACTACTTTATAAAAGGGTTATACAACCAAAAAACACACAACACTTGCAGGAAATGACAAAACAAGAAGAAAATTATTTAGCTTAGCTTACCTTTTACTGCTGGAGATGTAGTCAGTGTGTACTGTAAAATAAAATAAATCCTCTTTCTTCGCCGCGATCTCACTCCTTCCTTCAGCTGTTTACCGCAAATGTAAAAAACGACCAAACGGTGTTTTGGCGCATGCGCATACCAGCGGAAAGACGCTGGCATGAAAAAAAAACGTGAAAAAAGTAAGTTGGAGCATGCGCAAGAACAGCTGAAGTATGCAGATGTGTAAACACACGGGAAAAAAGTTAAATTTCAATTAAATTTAAATTTAAGGGTTGCGGGCCACATGGAAGAGCTCTGAGGGCCGCATGCGGCCCGTGGGCCGTGGGTTGGACACTCATGCTCTAAATAATCTACTTAAGCAGAATACTCTCACCCTCTTACTGAAATGACAAAACAATGTTTTATACATAACTGCTGCCTGTACAAAACACTAAGTTGCACATGGGCTTTCTCTTTAGTAACTTCTATCTCTGTAAAATCATAGAATGTATAAATGTAACTACTGCTGGTGTATAAATGTAAATAAAAATGAAATTACACTGTGTTTAAATGGAACTTAGTATAATACAATGTAAGCAAATTTAGCTTTTCTCTTCAGGCGTCTGCTGAAAATCGGTATTACCCAGTTGGACTTTCCTGGTAAACAAAGGCAAATAACTAACTAACTAACTAAATAAATAAATACCCCAAATGTAATCTCCCCCCATCAGCTCTGTCTTAATGATGACGTAGCAGCATGTGTGAGCTAGAAAAAGTTATGTTAAGTTCACCAGAAGGCAAAAAAGGCATGAAAAAAGGTTAATAAGTCCTTTCTTATGTCTGCATGAGACCTGAAGAAGGTGGATAGTGAAACTGGTTGATCTTCACTGGGAAAGACAAAAGCACAAGAAGGCCAAAGAGCAGGTAAAAAATTCCAAACAAATATAATTTACCAGAGTATATCAAAGAAGCCCACAGGACAATACCATTCTAGAAAGACAGAGCAGGGCAGATGGACAATCAACAGGTGACAACAAATTGAATTAAGTGAAGAGAACACTCTGGGGTCTGAGATGGGATAAAGTGTCGGGTTAAGATGTGATCTACTGAGGATCCTAAAAAAAAAGGATACTGGGATTCTGAGAAACCTGTCGAGAGAATTATTAAATAGAAATGTTAGAGAGGATGTAGTTACAGTGTCATGGAAACAAACAGATTTTGTGCCAATTTACAAAAGCAACATAAAAAACTACATGTCAGGGTACCTGACTTTACTTGTGGGAAAAACAGTGGAAACAACACTAAATTCAAGGCTTACAGGATATGGATAAAACAAGGTGCTAAAGCAAATTCAGCATGTAGATACTGTTAGACTAATCTGAACTACTACAATGAGCTGCCACTGAGATAGACAGTCGAAGTGCTGTGTGTATGATTTCAGCAAAGTCTTTGACTTTATTCTGTAACACAAGTTCCAAGTAAACAGGAGATTGATAGATGTGGTTGGAAAACTATAGATGCGCTCAAAATTGTTTTGGCAATAAGAAACATTGAGTAATAATAACTAGGGGAGATTTCAGAGGGTGATAAGATGACAAGTGATAACCTACAGTGGCAAATCAAGCATTGCATTGCATATAGTGTCAAAAAAGTTCACAAAACATTGGCAGCCCTTTCATTGGAGTTATAATATTTCTTTTTTAGATTTCCTTTTAAAAGCAGAACTAGCCTTCTGCTATTCATTTTCAAAGTTTCTTTGCCATGAATTATAAAGCATATTTATATATTATATATTATGACCATTCAAATAGCCAGTAGGAAGAAAGAAAGAATTAACTTGTTAAATAGATGGACTGAAGTAACCAGACTGTCAAGAGGTCTATTTATATAGGTCAGTACTAAGCTAACAGCCTTTGCAAGCCTAGACAATTATCCCTTGTAAGACTCAAACCCTGCACTTTGGGTTTGTAAGGCAAGCACCTTAACCATTAGGCCACCTGCTCATCCAAACAAGTTGAATCACTTCATTAATAAAAACAAGTCCATTATCATGACATTTACACAGTTGGACAATGTAGCTCATATATTGTAACAGCGCTATGAAATAACAAAGGTAAAGGAAGAGATGCAAAAATGGAAGTAAGAGTTGCAATACCATTTTGTGAAACAAACACATTTGCTTGCTTTTTAGAAATATTTTTTAATAGTTTAGTAAAAGATGAAATATTTGTTGATGTGATGGCTTTAGATATTAGAAGGGCTGGACAGAAGCATTGCCTGTCCTCTAATACTACATGATGGTCAAAGGAGAGGGAGCTGTTTCCCAAATGTGACAACACTGCACTTTTTTTGCATTTAATTTTAGGTATTTTTTCCAGACAGCATTTGTTTGTAAGTTCAGTTTTTGCTGCAGAGCTTCTGTGTAAGGCAGCAATAAAACAATTACACCAAGCTTGCAGTCACTGGTAAATTTAGATGTTAAGGTATGGGATTATGGTTTGTAAGACAAGAAGTACATGCCAGAAAGGAGAAATCTCAGAACCGAGCACTGCTATTCATCATCTTGCATTCTGAGGTGGCATCTGCCATCTTATGTGGGATTGTGCCATTTAGCCAGTTTGCTATTCACCCATACCTCCTAAGGGTCTACGTTTAAGACTTTAACTATGTCAGCATAGACAATAGTGTTCATATGGTGTGTACATGAACACTCACATGCATGAGCACACACACACACACACACACACACACACACACACACACACACACGCACACACGCACACACATGCACACACACACACACACACACACACACACACACACAGACAGACAGAAACACACACACACACACACACACACACACACACACACACACACACGCACACATGCACACGCGCACCCACACACACACACACACACACACACACACACACACACACACACACACACACACACACACACACACACACACACACACACACACACACACACACACACACACACACACACACACACACACACACATACAAACAGCTACCAGAACTGAAACTAAGTGGATGACAGAAGATAGCAGGAACATATTACATATTACCTTCACACTACAATGCCGGGGAACTTACAGAAAGAGGAGAGAAGGTTGAGGCACAGATGAGAGTAATGAGAGTAAATATATTGTCATAGGAATCGAAGATGGGAAACAGCAATGCATAACAGTTCACCTAGAACATATTTCCAATTATTTGCAAAGCGTTAAGTTCTATAGTGTTGGTGAAAAAGTAATCAGTGAGGATTGCATTGCTATTTTGGTTTAGTTTGCTGTGTCACTCTACTGGTTAAAATATTTACACAGAGAAACTTTTTTTACAAATGAGTCTTGGAATTCTGAGTAGTTATCAAGGTTTCTGATTAAGGAAGGTCTAGATTCCCTGACCTTGGGCCCTAGTATAAAGAAGACATGGTTAGTGCAGCGTATTTTCTAAAGAGTATGAGGAGGGAGGGCATTTACTAGAGGCAGGTAGATGGTCTTAGTTGCTTCCATTACTGAATGTCTTCCAGAATGTAAATGAATTTAGGTTTATCACCTTCTTTAGTAAGGACCCAGTTAAGAATTCTGATCTTTTTTGGGATTGGTAGCCACTTTGTCTTTTTCAACAATGATGTTCTGTATGAGGAACAAGGGTGATTAAGACTCATATTATATGTGAAGTAGTCTAAAGATAATTCTGTTTGTGCTTGTGAGAAACCTTTCTTTGCCTGTGATCTCTCTACTTGCTGGGGAAATAAAATGTGAGAGTTTCCATGCCCAGAACAGTAGCTTTCAGATATCGTCTTGCCACTGTTTTTGGTTTCCCATAGCTGACCATCAACTACCGCCAATTCCTCTCCATGTCCACCAAGTCTACCAGACCCAACATAGTCTCCCTAGGGATATACCAGTTTCACGTATGAGCCTCTGAGGAGATCAAGGACCCTGGGGAAGTGTCACACTGCTGCTGAGGAGTGTTATCTTCTTATCTTTCCTGTCCCCTTCAGGCTATCACTGGGTGCAACATGCAGTGGGCAGCAGCAACAACAAACCACTAAACACTTCCTCAAGGGGCTGATGTCAAACGATTCCCCTCCCAACCACAGGACGCATCTTGCATCTCTTTCAACAAGATGTTCAATTCTGGTTAAGGAAGTTAGTTTAGGCCACCTGTTTCTATTACCATATTGTGCATTCCACCTTTTTTAACATGATTATACTGAACAGAACAGCGGTTTGTAATAGTCTTTTTCTTAATTATAAAATGGGGTTGTGCTTTTTAGTCCTAAGAACTGAGCATTTGAACTCTCTGTCTTTGTTAATTGTATTTACTTTTACTGTGCAGTTTAATAACATTTATCATAATCCTTTGTGTACTATCAAAGTATTTGGTTGTGTACGTATGTATATGTGTACTGACTTTGTGCTTTGTATTTGCTTGATCGGTCCAGGCTAAAGATGAAAAGGGTCCTCAGACCAACTTACCCACCTGGTTAACAAATCTTAAATAAATAAATAAATAAATACATACATACATACATACATACATACATACATACATACATACATGCATACATACATACATAGGTAGGTAAAACACCCCTTCTCAGCTTTCCTTCCAGTTTCAGTAGGGGTCCCCAAAGGCTTGATTCTTGGTCAATATCATGGCTGCACCCCCACCCCTACCCCAAAGACTACAGCAGAATAAATACATTGCCAGCTCTGCGAATGCGTACAGATTTGTCTTTTATTCAGTGTAAGGGGAATTTACTTATTTGCTCTGTTATCCTTGTCATGCTATGTTGAAAATTGCAGCAGGTTTAATGTTTGTTCTCTGTTTTGCCAGTAATTAGTGGTCTGCTTTTTGGCTGTTTTAACTGTAATCCAAAATAACCTCTAATGTACCTTAATCCCCCGTCTCTCTCTGTTTAAAGAGCTACACTCTACTCTTGCTGGCAGCCTGCACTTTATTAATTGCTCTTTCCAGTTACTGCTTTTTTGTGACTCTTCCTCTTTGCATGTACAGGCAGTTCTTTGTTGGTTTGTGTCTTCCTATTTCTATGCCCTAAAGTTTTCACTAACTAATGAACAGACAATATTTACTTTGAGCATTAAATATAGTTAGCTTTACAAGTAGTTAAGAAAAAGTTCTTTTCTCAGTTTCCCAAACTTTCTGTTTCCTAGCTGCTTCAGTCTACTACCTATCTCATACACCTTTGTAATACACTTACATTTCTTCTTTCACTTCAGTACAATTGTATTGCCCATTCCCATATAACTTTCAGCCTTACAGATAGAGTTCTATCAGCCACAGCAGCTGCACCACCTGTGCCACCTTCTCAGACCACTCAATTTGCCCTCGATATGCTCAGGTTCACTCCACTCCCCTACCTTACCTCTATTCCCACCCACCCCCACTTCATCTATCCTTATACTATTCTATCCTCCACTACCTAAAACAAAATACCCAATCAAAATCACTGAGATATCCAACTGGCCTAACTCTTCGACTTGTAAACTCATGTCAGAGGCTCATCTAACTCACTTCTTTCAATCTACTCCAACAAAAATAACATATAACTCCCACCTATCTAACTCTGTCTTCTCCTAACTTAAGTATAATATGCTACTCCTCCAGTCTACTTTCACAGTTGTACTAAGCATACTTGCCATTGCTACAACCTACTACACTCCCCTTCCCCCATCGCTCTATTTCCCCAACTCTATACTCCTAGTTAACAAACAAAGGCCCATCAACTATGAAATTGCACAGTTTCTACCCATTAGGAACACAGGCCCTCTTCAGTTACAGCTACATCAAAGAGAAATAGCAGACACATATATTAGTATCAGACCTAGCAGATAAATATAAAAAAATGGTGCAACTTCTCTCACCACACTTCTGCTCTCCCACTATGTGGAGACAGCCACCCAAACCCTGGATCATCCCTTTAACCCAATCAAACCCCATCTAACCCAATCAGCTCCCATTATTACCAACACACAACCCACTAATTCTAACCACAACCTACTACTAATGCACATAAACCTCAGAAGATCTGCAAAAAAATGTCTGATCTCCATGCATGCATTGCAGCATACAACTCAGACATACTAATCATCACTGAAACATGGCTAAAACCAAACACTAAAGATGAAGAAATCCTTGTCCCAGGATACAAAATAATAAGAAATTATAGCAGAAAAATGCTTTAGGGGTTGCAATACTTTTTAAAAGCATACTGAACATCACTAGATACCCACTGAGTCACCCCAGCTATGCCAAATCAGAAATATCTATTAGCCTCCTACACCTGAACAAGCACAAAGCTATTTGCATTGCCGCCATATATATATTCCCCCAGGCAACAACATTCCCATTCTCAAAGACATCCTTCAATGTTTTCCACTAATGTAAATAAATAACATATTATACGTGGGGGTGTGAATATAGATAATTTACTTGAAAAACTCGCTACCCTACCCTACCCTCTCTATTAACCTTTTCAATTTCACTCAAGTAATCACCTTGTCCACTAGAATCAGCAAGCACAGCAACAGGCACTTATTACTAGACCGGATCATTACTGCCTCATCCTCATATATAAACACCTTTGGCTGTCACCCAGACAACATCAGTGACCATCTCCCCACATTTATTACAAAACAAACTGATTACACCTCCTAACATACAGTATTAAAATATGTACATATACTCTCCTCTTTTAACATAGACACCTTTATAAACTACCTCTCCCAATACAACTGGCATACTCTAAAAAAACTACCACTAGAAGATGCTGTTACCCATTTCAATAACACATTCCTTAACATACTAAATGAGTCAGCTCCCATGAGAACAAAAATAACCAAAAGCAGCCCTGCTCCATGGCTCAACAAAGAAACCAAACAGCTCATGCTAACCAGAGACATAGCCGGGAAGACATGGCAGAAAGACAGAACACAGCAACAGTGGCAAATTTTTTAGACAACTTAGAAGTCACTGTAAACAACAGATCAAATTAGACAAAACTGCATTCTTTCACTTATTTCAAGGCAAGCATCATCGCAATTCCAAGCGATTCTGGACACCCATAAAAACTCTACTATACCCCAATCAACCCCTCCCTCATCTCCTAACAAACAATGACACAGACCCTGCAGCCACCCAATTCAACACATACTTCATTCAATCTGTCCTCTCTCAACTAGAATCTAATCCACTCTTCAATCTCTCTGCTCCCACCAGCAATACTAGCAATATCCCTCTCTTTAATTTAGACCATATACCTACCTCAACTGTCAAAAATTACCTTCAAAAACTGAAAACCACTACGCCACCTGCTGACAACCCTCCACTCAAATACCTTAAGTTAGCTGCTGACGTCCTGGCATACCCCATGTCAATACTGATAAATATATATATCACAGAAAATTATGTGCCCACTATCTGGAAAAAAATCACATATTATACCACTTCACAAAGGTGTATCAGCCACAGACCTCTTCAACTACTGCCCCATTGCACTTGTGCCCTCTTTGTCCAAAATCTTAGAAAGATGCATACATTCCCAACTCCTAACCCATCTCATGAACAACAAATTATTTTCCTCCACACAACATGCCTTTCAACCAAACCACAGGACAGACAATGGTAACCGAATGTCCTTCCCATTCTTGGATCTGTCAGAGGCATTTGACACAGTATCCCACCAACTCCTAATCATGAACTATCTTCCCTATCACTGTCTCATTTAGTTTTACTTGGTTCTGCAGCTATTTCTCCAACAGACAACAGGCCATAAAATTAAATCAGGACCTATCCCATTTCCTCCCTAGTTTCTATCAGTTTACCACAAGGGTCAGTTCTAGGTCCAGTACTTTTCAATCTTTTCACAAACAACCTGCATGAAGCCAGTAAACCCACCACCTTAGTACAATATGCTGATGCTGTCACCATTACCTGCTCAGCCTCAACCCATCCACTATTTCAGCAAATGGCTGAAGACTCCTTCACTTCCATAGAATCATGGCTAGAGGCTCAACAGCTAATCTTAAATGCAAAAAAAAAAAAAATGAAATTAAATGCTTTTTCACACCCAGATCTCTTTCATAAACTTGTACAACCTTTAATGTTACTTCAACAAACAACACCACCATAGAAACTGCAACAAATAGCAAACTACTAGGAGTCATAATAAACAATAACCTAAACTTTGACCTGCATATCACCCAGGCCATCAAGAAAACTCACAAAAAATGGTCTTCATCTACTGAAACAAGCCCTACCCGACAGACCCATCATTAAAATCCTTAGCATCATCATCCTACCTTCTCCCCTCCCTTCTGTGTGCATCACTCATATTAGCCAACATTCAAGCCACCCTACTAAATAAATTAGAGGCAGCTTTAACAAAATTGCCAAATGGCAGCTAATGCATCCTACCATACACACTACTGATTAACACTAAAGTAGCTCAACTGGCTAGAACTACCTAATCACCAAACATTCACTCAACTTCAAATTGCCACAAAATAATACACAAATCACATGCATGCCCTTCTCTATAAAACAATCTCAAACATTACTCCCACCATGTTACCATAATTCAGGCAATTAGAGCCTACTAATAACTTTGAAATGCAGCAATACAACTGGAAACTCACTATATTCATCCTATGTCACCAGACAGTAGAAGTCCCTGCTTATCCCACTAAAACAGGACAGCTGTGTATGTAACTTTAAGCACAAACTAAAACAGCACCTAATATCCTTCTGGCTCTATTCTTGTTCACACCCTGACTATCTCTCTGTCTCTCTCTCTCTGTCTCTCTGATCTCTAGATTATCACCAACCCCTAACTCTCCAGATCTCCTTCCTTATCCTGTAAATGTAAATGAATCCTATATATATTTTTAACTGTAAACTGCTACATCAATCCTATGTAAATGAAATTCATATATTGCTGTTTATGTAAATGCAACCTGTTTATTATTGTATAATACTCTTACATAAATCAAACTGTATTAACCTCTGTTTTGATTGTATTACCCATTGGATGATTCTAAAACCTCATTTCTACTACTGTTATAAAACTGACTTTTTTTCTCTGCAAATTCTTTGTAATTTTTCTAACTCTAATGGAGCTTTTCTTCCCAGGCCTCTGCTGAATATGGGCCTGAGTGCCCAGTCGAACCATCCTGGTAACCAAAAGGCAATCAATAAAATAAATAAATTGTTACCTTCTATTTATCTTTTCTAAACAAGCTCCACTCAGCTGCCAAACTGACTACCTTTCTGCAGTGCACTAATGACTCAACCCTCTGCTGCATTGCAGCTAGCCTTAGAAAACTCCAAACAATCAGCCAATCATCCTTTTTCTCTGTCAAATCTTGGCTAACCAATGCAAGCAAGTAGGAGAAATGTTTTGCTGTATATTAGGTCTTTGGGATAAGAGCATTATTGCAGGGTGTTCTGGAGTGCAAATAAGTTTATGAGCAATGACTATTTGGAAATATGACAAGTAGTGGGGTAGTTCACGCCATTACAGTTCTTTTAGAGCTTTACAGTGGTGGGATTTGTGTGATGAATTTGTAGCCAGCTTGGGTAAATTTCATTGTAACAAGTCTCACGTTTGTATTTATCAGTTTTGCTCAGGTTCATGACAATTGATGAAGCACATAGTAGGTCTGGTAGTAGGTAAGTTCTGGCTATAGATTGTTGAGTAGAATTAAAGAGGTATGGCTTGGCCCTGCCTAGTTTAATGTGGGTTTTTTTATGGACTGCAGAAGGCATTAGTTTTTGTTTTTCATTGATTATGGCACCTAGTAACATAGTTTGGGGGATTGTTTTTATTTTGGTGTTGTTGGGTGAATAGATGTGAATGGAGTGTTTTATTTCTGAGAGTATCTTAGGATTAAAGCACATTAGTTTGGTTTTATTTGGGTGCAGGACCAACTGGGAATTGTTTAGCCTTGATTCTACTGCTGAGAAGAAAAGTTGGGCGAGTTCTTGGAATTTGGAGAGGGTTGGAGCAGAGCAGATGAGGGCAGTGTTATCTTCACATTGCAAAATGGATGCCAAGCTTGTTGCAGTATGGAGTTTTTTATGAATATATTGAAAAGGGTTGGAGCCTGTATTAATCTTTATGGAACACCTACCAAAACTAGAAGAGAATTTTTGATGCTTATGGAATAAACCTCCCCTCTAAATTAAGCTCTTCTTATCTATTCATACTTTCAAGAAGGAAATGGATGTCTATGTGAACACCTGCAAGTTTCAAATGGGATCCTGGGCATCAATTGCCTTGATTGGCAATAGTCCTTCAGCTTGTTCACTATACTTATGAACCTGAGAATCTAACCCCAAAGACTTTTATAATACAACTAAATGTCTTAGTGATGGACACTGACTTATCAATGATATTTAGTTAAAGTCATTAAGAATGACTAGGTGCTGAGCTGATGAGGAAGTCAATGAACTTTTGTAGAAATAGCCTCATACAACTAGAGAGAGACAGTAGGTGAGGAGAAACTTATAGTTTGCTCCTAGAGTAAAAACACGTGGAAAGGAGATGGATATTTCAGCTCCAACCCAAATAAGATGCAGCTTGGAGCTAGAAATTATGGCAACCCCGTCCCTTATCCTGCTCCATCTAAGTTATGGGAAAACTGAGACACAAGATGGAGCCAAAGTTATCACTGAGCCAAAAAGGAAAAAGAAAGTGGAGTCTTTGTTATGTTACAGGACCTGCTTCCATTTTACATCTCTACTTCCTTTACGATTTTCATGAATAAAAGCTATTAAAAATTACCTGTCTTACAGTTTTTAAGTTCTTATTTGAAGTTGAGGTGTTTGCTAAGCAAAACCTGTTTCTGTTGACACCTCTGCTTTGTTGTGACTTGGTCTGACATGCACTAAGTTAATTCAAGGTATATTAATGCAGTTCTATCTATGAAGCAGTGCAGCACAGCAAGTTGTATGACAGGCAGAACAACAAACACAAGGCTGTTAACTTGTCGACTCTATCATATAACCAGTGTTTTCTATATATTATAATGTAAATGGCATCATGGATAGAATAGGAGATTCCTTACACTTGTTATTTTGTAAAAGGAAGTTATTTTATCATTTACAAATGTTGTTGGTTTTAGTTCATTTTCTGACTGATAATTTCTTAAAAGGATTTATGTTTCCTGCTGATGAAAAATTTAATTTGCAAAAGCCAAACATTGGAAGGAGCCTAAACTTTTACATAGTCTGTTGTTTCGGTAGGAGAAGTTTCACTATTATCTCGGTGACTTTACCCATAACATATGTTCTTAGTATTTCTTTGCATGCAAAGGAAGAAATGAATGATTTGTTACTATTTTTAAGCTGTCCCACGTACAAGCAGTATCCTGATCCCCTCATTTGATGAGACAGCTTTTGTCTGTTATATAGTTTTATGAACTGCAAATTCCAATGCATTGCATTAAGAAGTCCCAAAAAGGTTTAAGAAACCATGACCCAGGCTCTTCAGTTATCCTGTCCTGTCTTGGCAGAATGACCAACTAAACCTTCTCAGTTTTTCAATTTAAAGTGTAGGACTTTCCCCTCATTGACTACAATCAATTTTGTTCAGAATTAATCCAACTTCTTCCCGGTATATCCGGCTGCCAATCTTTCAACCACTTGGTCATTATTCAAATACCTTCCTATCTCTTTCCTATTAACCATTCCCTATCCCTTTGATACCCGCCTTTATCAAACCTGTCTAGCACAGTAGATTTGATCTACCTCAAATATGTTTGTAAACTCTGATCAATGTGTTTATTCTTCTTCATTTATTTTGTTTTATTCAGCCTTTGTTCCTTGCACCCCAGCAAGACTGAACTAGGTCCAGCAGAGATAAATGCATTACGTCATAAAGAAGTTTTAAATAAGTTCATAAATTATTAAGTAGATAACTAAGTAAAGAAATAAGTGAACACATAAATATGCTGACAGGCTTCCTTTTGGACCTGTTTCCCCAATGGGTTTGATGCTAGAATGCACATGCGTATAAAAGCTTTTGGGTCTTGATATTAAAGTAAAAAGAATAGAAATAAAAACTGAAAATAAAAATGAACATACAGAATGTCACTAGGAAAAGAGATATAGTTGTTGCTTTGGGGAAGAATTATTTATTTAATGTTTGTCAGCTAGCTAAGTGAATTGTTCTGAGGACCTTTTTCAGCCACAGCCCTCATCAAGAGGCAAGAAATTATAATTGCCAGAGAGTATTTACTTACATATGTTGTTACATACAATATTCATAGCAGTACATATCTTGTAACATAGCATCCCAATCTATGCAGCTCAGGATTTATTATCTCAGGCCCCAATGTCTGCAATGATTAATTTAATGATGTGTGAAATTCCTGAATTTGTTAGCATCCTGGATAACAAGTGTGCATGAATCACAACACCTACTGGAATTGGAGTATTTCAGGGATGAAATAAATTGTGCCAAGTGTATCTACACAACTTTGGCTTCCTGCAGATACCAGTTTGTAGATGTACATAATGGTTCTTTGCATGACACGTATAGTATTGTATATAGTAGCTTACCCTTTCATCATTTGCTCAGTTAACTTTCTGGTTTAAAAGAACTAGTGTGTATTTGTGTGAAATAAGTCAGAATACTGTGAAACAAAATTGAACTAATATAGTTGTCAATTATTTCTTATTAGACTGAATGCCCCTGATTTTCATCATATTTTGGTTTATTCCTCATGAAATTTGTGGTTTCGGGCAAATAATTGAGGACTACAGTCACTAAATAATGACAGACATTTGAATTTCAGACTTCGAGTCTTTAAGAAAAAGCAAGTTAATGCATACTGGTTATTTTAACAATCTTTTAAGTATCTAAGAGAAATATGTTGCTGATTTTGGGCCTTTGCCCATCATTAAGATTTTTGCTTTGTCCTTGATTATCCTGCTAAGGAGATGATACTAGATATATACATCAAAGTGGCTATAACTGCTAAATGGGGAGGGGCCATCTGTGGATGAAAGCAACTTATCCATTTGTTTGTTCAGTTTAAACAGTCTGGCTTTGTAGTACAGTGTGTTTTTGTGAAATATAATAGAATACTTGGGCTAATGTGAAACAAGTGTGAAATATATTATGTCCATAATCACTTATTTATTTCTACCACAATCAGACATCTGAGGACCGCACAGTCAACATTCAGGCTATAATTGCTGGGTACTTGGGCTGTCTTTGAATGAGAAGATCTAATTCTGGCTATCATGATCAAGTTAAACAGTCATTAGTCTAGCTTTGCAAGATTATTGTGCATTTGTATAAGGAAGTCGGAATACTTTAGTATGACCAGTTTTAATTTGGTTGGGCATTTGAAATGTGCACATTCAAGTGTCTTTCATTGATGGGTATAGACATTGCTGGATTATCACAATAATTGAAACAAACAGGAAAGTAGATCTAAAGGAATATGAGCATGTATTTGCATTTGAAAAATAAAAAAAAATGTGTGTGTGTGTGTGTGTGTGTGTGTGTGTGTGTGTGTGTGTGTGTGTGTGTGTGTGTGTGTGTGTGTGTGTCTGGGGCTCGTGTGTGTGTGTGTGTGTGTGTGTGTGTGTGTGTGTGTGTGTGTGTGTGTGTGTGTGTGTGTGTGTATGTGTGTTTGGAGTTCAAAGTAAGCTTAATCCACCCCTGCTCACATACATTCAATGTGAGCTTGTCTAGAATAAGGCCTGGTGTACCAACCATGACAGAGGTTTGATAATTCAGACTTCATAATGTCAAAAAAAAAAATGAGTGTGGCATTATTTGTTAAACAAGAATTTCTTAACTCATATACTTTGGAAAGCACCAGCCCCCACAAACCTGATTCAGTCACTGGGAATCTAGGCACATTCACCAATGTGTCAGCTGTAGTCGGGAAAATCTTTGTACCTGTCAGGACTAATTTCCAAATGCATATCCTCTGAATAATAAGGGAGTTATAATTCTTTCTAAATATCCGTCATCAGACCCAGCATAAATATCATGATCCCATTGGCTTGTACCTCTCTAAGCATCTTGAGCAACTAGAAATGTCCCAGGGATTCCTAGAAAGATAATGACTGACCTAAGCTCCATAAGTGATGCTAATAGACTACAAGCTTTCTCACTACATTCTGTTTCATACAGGCTCAGCCACACCATGAAAGACCCTAATCTGCTTGATCTCCTGCACCTATGTAAGATTAGTAGTACTACAAACACCTTAACCCTCAGTGGCACAAAAAATAGAATTTGGTGTAATGATAGATTTGTAACCCAATGTAACCACTGTTTATGGAATAACCCTCTCCATGTCAAATGAATCAAAATATTAACTGCCTTTAAAAGAAATCTGGACAATTGGATGCATTATCCTAACTTCATCCTGGTGTATGTAGTACAGCATTCCTTGACCAGGGAACCTAAAGTATTCCTAGTATATTGGGATAAGATGTCTGGCCTTCACAGAGTTCTTCTATATAACTATGAATCTATGAACATCTGAGCTATTATACTCAAGTAAGACTGTCAAGAACCATAGAGCCCATCAAAGTTTGTGCTGTAAACTGAAAGAGCCAGAGAATGCACAAAGCTCCACACTCTCATATGAATCAATATAAATCATTATAGATTGATAGGAGCAGAGATTACCTAAGGTTCTGTGTTCATATGCTAACAAATAATTATCAGTGTGAACTGATGACATAACAAAGTCCTTGGTGTTCTATGATCACAAATTAAAATATATATACTGCTATGGGTTGATGGGTCCATAAGTCCTGTAGGATCTGTTTTTCTCACATAAACATATATAAGTCATGGCGTGATGAGAGTAGGTTCAGTAGAGTCCTGTATTCTCAAATCAGCATATTCATACCACTTTATACTGATGGGATGAGGCAGTCCAACGACTGCTCTTGTCTCAAATGATTATATACTTTCGGTTGTTGAATGATAACAGTACAAGGCCTAGAAGGATGTATATTTCACTAGGAGAATGAGTTTCATCAGAATTACTCTGTAACTGTGGTAAATTTACCAAACGTATTTCTCTGTTTTAAAATGGGGAATGGAAGTCATCCTCTAGCTGAAGGATTTCTGTCTCACTGTATTAGTCCGGGCTGGAGACAACACCCTATATCAAAATGTAAGCTGATGGAGTGCAATAATAAAGACCATAGAAAGGCTAAGTGTGGCAGGTTTGGTAGCTATTCATTCCTATTACAAAATAAATCTGTTCAGCGTTGTGAGTGAAAGGTTAAGCAATGACAAGTAACGCAATAGTGCTTACAAAATAATAAGTACTGGTGTGACCTCATAATACATTTATGTACTGGAATAACAATAGTGACGGTGCTCCTGTACTCAACCAGTGATGTGAATCTCACGTTTTAAATCTGCAGTCACAAAACATTAAAACTTTGCTCTTATAAAAGAACTATAAAAATATTTTGAGGGAATATGCTGAGAGATGTCAAGATGCCTGAAAAGCAGAAGAGACATGACATTATAGAAAGATTCATGTCATCACAAACGTATGTGAAGAAGACTATAATTACGTAATGAAGAAGCATTGTGTATCTCAAGATGTGCAGTAGGTGTGCATGTATGTATGCCTGAGTGTCTAAAAAGTTGATGTAAGGAAGTCAGTTCTGCAAAGAGCATATAAAAAAAATCAAACATTACCTGAGTTGGTGAATGATGCCAATTTGCAGCGAAGTCTAAGTATTTTCTGAAGGAGAAAAAATGACACATAATACACATACATGGAGCACAGTGAAAGTAACATTGATAGTCAAAATCCCAAATGGCATAAACATATCTACAGGAAACTGTCACTCAACCTAAGCATGCCAAAAGCAGGAATCTCAGTACCATATCCCTTCTCAAGATTGCATTACTTCACTGCATACATAATCTTTTCCTTTCTTAATGGTTTGTGATATGTGATAATAGTGGCTTAAAACCTGCATTTCAACAAAAAATGTCACTGAATGGTAATTATATGACTCACAGCTTTCCTCTGAAATTTTTTTTGGTGGGGGGGTATAAAGAATAGTCAAAACTGAATCTGAAATGTTGACAGGTTTAATATTCAGTGTGGAAGGTATTACTTTATATTTTATTGTACCATGACTTCTGTTACAGGATTATCCCCAGGATTCATGAAGCTTGCGCCAGGAGCCGGAGTAGCGTTGGCGATCTAGCGCCAAATATGGCCATCGAGTGATTCAGGTAAGAGCTGTTTCCACATGTACTACCAGCATACGCCAGAGCTACACAGCTCAGAGCGCTTGCATGCTAATTACCCCATGTACAGCAGTGTAGCATGCAAATGAAGGTATATAGCGATTCATGAAGTGGTGCAGGTATAGCGTAAGCATGCAGAAATGTAAACCAAAAAAATGGTTTACATTTTTTCAAACAGAACATCGGAGCCATGAAAGCGGACCAAATTTATGTATTACAATGTTAACATATGCCAATGGCAAAATATACAGCCAATGGCATAAAAAAAACACGTACAGCACATAAAAAAATAACATTTAATGCCATGGCCACACTAACGCAAAGTACAGCCACAGTGCATGGGTGCGCAAATGGGAACACAAGGAAAATATATTTAGATGTCATAAAACTGCAATGTAACACAAATCATGATTTTGCCATAATAGTCAATGGTATGCATGCTACGCCACAACCAAGGCGCAAGGGTTGCTAAGGGTCTGTGACAGTGTTTCCGCATGGTAACTAGGAATTAGTAGTCAATGCCATGCAAATGAGTCAAGTAATACTGAATCGCAAATGTCCCGCTGGCATAAGGATGTACCACATTGTGCAGCAGTACAACACCGAGGAGTGGCATGGAGGTAAACATGACATCATGAGAGTTGTGTGCCACCATAGCTGTAAGCACATTGGAGCATTGGTAGTTTGGTCCAAAAGGGAAAGTAAATATTTTCCTTTGTTAAATCTCATAAATAATGAGGCTGACATTGTTAGTAGTAAGAGGATAGTAAACAAATTGGATGCTAATTTGATTTGTTCATTGGAAATGAACTCCGATTGTAGGGAGATACAAAATATTATAAGGAGAAATTGGGGCATCATTAAAGGAAATAAGGACATCTTTCAGGTTTTGGGTGAGAAGCCAGTGTTTGTTTCAAAGAGTGGTTTAAATTTAAAAAGAATTTTTGAGAACCAGCAGAACAGTGTTTCTAAGTCAGTTACCCAGAGAAGGGGAATGTACCCATGCAACAATTGTAATTTTTGTCGTTTCATTTCTACTGGACCCTATATTCTTGTTAGCACCCTCAATAGAACCCTGGAGGTCCCAGGCTTAGTAAATTGTGGAACCAGGGGAGTTGTTTACATCGCCCTGTGCTCCACTTGTGATGCTTTCTACATTGGGATGACCACCAGGGAATTTAGAATCCGTATAAGGGAACACCTTTATAGTATTAAGTCCAGGGATGAAAGGAATGCCTTGTACAAGCATTCACTGAACTGTTCATCTTTCAAAAAATTTTTATTTTCCATATTAGAAGTGGGGCGGAAAGATTTGAGGGAAGGGGATTTTAAGAATTTTCTTCTACAAAGAGAGACTTACTGGCAAATTAAACTAAAGTCAGATACCCCCCCTGGACTTAACGAGACCATTAATATCAAATGTTATTTGAACCAGCGTAGGTTAAATGTAAATAAAACAGGAAATTCTATTTTTTCCCATTTTTATTAGGTTTTTAATGAATGGCTATGACTGTTTATGAGTTTTTAAAGTGATTTATGTTTAATTTGTATTAATTTTTGTGTTAATTAATTAATTAGTCACATGACGATTACTGGATATTTAAGAGGTCAGTTGTTTTAATGTAATTATTCTGAAGAAGTTTTTGTACGAAAGCGGCTAATAAAACAGTATACGCTATTTTTTGTCAGTGGTATTGGTTTTGCAACAGTTTCATTTTGCCTCCCTGGACGTATTTATTTTATTGGTTGGACTTTTTTCTTTTGTTTATTGAAGGCCCTCACAGCCCACCATTATTGCCAAAGGACCCACAGGCACAGGGAGGCTCAGACCATGAACACCCTGTGCTAGCCCCAGTAGGCAGATGGAGGCGTACCCAGTATGCCCATGCCTTGGCAAAAAGGGAACGTATAGCACACACACACTGACAGTGTAGGCACTCATGGACTGACACCCTTCTCTACCTGCACACACAGCAAACATGGATAGCACACACACACGACCACCTGTAAATTGTCATGTATAGGTGGTCTACTGTGTGCATCCTACATAGGCAGCCCTCAACTATTGTACATACAACCGCCATTGGCACAAAGTAAGTCAATACCTGAACAGTATATTAAGCTATCAGCATGTGTCCATACTGTATGTACAGGTTCACAGATACATAGGTAGATACATGGCCAGCCGCCAAGGCCACTCATAAGCATAGGCAAAACGTGTCTGCTGTCACCACCCCATCGATCAACTAACTGACCCTCTGTGGAGCAGAGCCACTTGTGGCATCCCTGGGGTGTAGCTACTGTTCACCTCCCACTCTGCAAGGATTCCCCGGAGGGTTAGTGAGGGGGTTTTGTATAATGTAATCCAGGATGTGTTTCCAAATAATGGGGAGTATCCCTGACAGGAATCTTCACAGATGTGTACATGTTACATAGTATACCTTAAACACAGCTTGCATATATAGGTAGTTCTCCACAGAATAATAAACATGTGGAACACACAACCACTGAAATGTGCATTCATCACCCTTGCACTACCAGTGCCTGCTCTGAGAGGTAAGATATCCCTGCCAGGATTAGAACACGCAACCATGTACACATTCATCACAATAACATACCATTAAGCTACCTGAGATGTACCAATGGCAGTCGTGTATACTGACAGGATAAAACACAAAAGGTAGGAATGTGTTGAAATAGGACAAACCAGCATGGACACAATGAAAGGTGTATGTTTTATATATATATATATATATATATATATATATATATATATATATATATATATCTATATGTATATATATATATATATATATATATATATATATATATATATATATATATATATATATCTATATATCTATATACACAATTTTATATAGAGAGAGAGAGGGAGAGGGAGAGATATGTCTATATATGGGGATATACATATATATGTAGATATATAGATAGGTTAACAACATCTACATAACCATGGAGGTACATATAAATGGGATACCTACCACATACCGACTGCTTTACATACCAATGCACATAATCCCGAGGCTTAAGGTCCGCAAGAACACAGTACCGAAACACCAGATGCGCGATGTGTAATCTCACGATGTTAATGGACAGTTAGTCAGTGCTTCTGGTGTTGTAGTTTGGGTAGGTTACTGTGTGTACGTGTGTTTTTTAGGGCTGTAGTGTGTGTAAGTGTGTGTTGTGTGTGTGGTGTGTGTTGTTAGGGGACTGTAATGTGTGGTTGTGGGTTACCTTTGTGTGTCTGTTTGCACGACCTAGGATGTAGAATATTAAAGTAGTGGGTGGTGTGTGGGGCGCAGGCACCTACATGGGGTGTGTAGGGGGGCTTGGCCAGATGCTCATATGTAGTGTAGGATGGTTTGTTTGGATGTGTTGGGTAGCAGTGTGTCTGTGTGTGCATGTGTGTGCTCCATGCTCCTGTTACCTTCACGAGTTACTGTCGATGTCGGTAATGTGGGGTATGGGAGCCTGTTCCCGGGACTGTGTGCTTCAGAACACTGTGGTTTCAGAATTCTGTAGGTCTCCCGTATATGCGGTTGAAGTGTTCGCATATGTGTATAACATAGACCACAGCAATCACACATTCCGCCACTACCAACCTTTATGAACAAAGGATATGGAGAGTATACACCTATACACCATTACAAATATGTGCTATGGACATGAGCCAATGATAGTGTTACCACCTGTCCCACTTTGCGAGGGACACTACCTCTTTGGACGGTTGTGTCCTGACCAAATATATTAAAAGTGGCAAATGTCCTGGAATTGTATGACATAATTATGTCCCATATGTACTGCAATAGTTGCATACAATAGTTATTTCTGTATCTAAAGTACCTACATGGTACAAGAAACAAGATAAGCTACTAAACTTCTACAAGAATAAGCTTAAAATTAGACAAGAAAGGAAAGTTCTATCCCTTGTACTGACCATGGGTTTGTATCGGCCTGTAAAATCAGATGTGTGTCCCAAAAAGGACCCACTATGGACATATGAAAAGGTGGCAACCCTAGCCAAAGAGGGTCAGTCACCAACACAACTATGATGACTGCAAATACCTATGAAAGAAATACACAGCTATCATGTAGCAACACGTTATTACATTCAGATGCATTACCGAAGGGTTTCAAGGACTAACATCACCTGCATGCTATACAGGAACCACATAACAGTGCCTTAATGAATCAGCCTGCAAATACCATTGTATTAGTCCACAAAAGGATAGGTGTTCAAATAGGGAAGGAACTCTCACGCACATAGCGATTATGTATAAAAGCAGTTCCTACACACCTGCATTTGCTATGCACACCCACCAACATCACCCCCCCACCCAAACATATTACAGTACAAACAGTAATAACATCACAAATCATTCACACACTGTACGACATCTGCAGAAGCCTTAACATACCTTGTCAGAGACACACTAACATGGCCCTAAGTGAAATAGCGGTTGTTATACATGGAACAGCTGCTGATGTAATAGGGTTTGTTTGCACTAATCCCATTTCAGAGGATTGTGCGGATGTGTTAGCAATTAGTGAGTAACAGCACAGTATGCTACACTTGTACACCAAATCAAGGATGTCTGGTGAGCACAATGTACACCACATAACAGTTCATGCATAGCCATACGTCCTTGAGCTGGCCAAACATCCTTGCCAGACTTAAACATCTGAAGACGTATCAGGTACAAACAAACCCTACATAAGTAGCACTGTTCTGAAATATAACAGCTGTACTCACATGTAGGACTAAATTGTCTAGCCATTACACACAGTCCATGGGAGTCATGAAGCTAATATATATCTGTGTGTCTCCATATAGCTGTTGAAATATATCGCAATAACACATCTAGGCTGTCTCCCTCGAAAGTAAGGCACATGGACAACTCCTAAAAGGAGTACTCAGTTATACACCACTGTTGCCATGGTATCGGCTAATGGAGTAGCTGCATAGCTAATGTGCATCCAATTAACTACTTTGGAACAGCAATTGGTGGACAAGATACCATATGTTACCGATATGTAACTAGAAAAGGATATGTCATCACACATTCAAACCATCCGTATATACCAGAGGAGCATTACAAATAACATTGAAACACAAACCAAAAAGGATTGAATCAACTGTTAATGATATGTCGGGTTACTATTAAGGTATGTAGAACAGTCAGTATGTCTGTGTATGTAGTACTATTCTGTAGTATTTAAAGTGCATGCAATCCATATAGTGGAAACAGTTATCTTGTAGTGATGTATTGTTGAGCATAGTCACGCTTGTAGTATTTGTGTGTACTGCTGTAGGTCACAAGGCAAACACTGCATACACCACAAAGGATGCTCTATAAAGGCTTTGAACAGAAATACTCCTCACCAGCCAACGTCAGTGACATGGTTGGTCCAACAAGTATGTGCTATAACAGGGGATAGTATATGTTGATATATTGTAACTGTAGCCATATGTATGGGTGTAATACAGAGAATAACATGTGGAAGGTTGGGCCACTGTGCAAGTATGTTTTGCATTGTGGGATATTGTGCCAATAACTGTGTAATGTACAGTATTGTAGGCAAATATGTATTACAAGTTACATAGCATTACTGTAATGGTAGGCAAACATTAGTTATGTCAATCGGCATTTAGAATACACAATAACAGGATACATATGTCTTTTAGTGAGCCGACAGTTTATCAGCATGATAGCAAAGTAAAATGGAAGAGCTATTTAACTATCCATGCACATAAGACATGTAATATGTGCAAAGGTAGGTACTAGGCTGTCTTATCAAGGGTATCGGTAAGCCTAGCTAGCGTGTGTTGTCTTTCGCCACCCCCATAGGTTGGTTCCCTCTGCCTCTGAATGGCAGAGTCAATAGTTCCCTGTGCCTCTGTCCAGCAGAGCCACTGCAGTGATCCCCGGGTACATGTCTGTCTCCCATCCACACGGCAGCATTTCCCTTAAAGAGTGCTCATGATGTGCCCTGCCTGATTTGCATTGGAATCACGTTCCAAAGCATAGGGAGTGTCCGGGTCAGGAATCTATCCGTTCAGCATGTCCTACTCATCGTTGTGGTTAGGTGTATAACCTTAGAGCATGTGGGTCTCTGGGGCTTCTGTTTAGGTGGAGCATATCCAGCAATACAGGGTTGGACATGGGTCTTGTATGTCAAATATAGATCACCTGTGAGTGTGCGGTATGCAACTGAGAACAGCTGGAGTTTCGTAGGTTGGGCTGCATAGGTCATCTGTTTTAGGTCAGTAATCCTCTTGGTGTGGAACTGGTGTGGTCCTCTAAGCTGTTGCAGTTGTCTTGTAAGGTATATCCCAAATGGGGTGTTGTATCCTTTAATGGGTCTGATATGACATGTGTAGAGTCACGATGGCACCTCTGATCTGGATGCAAACCCGTTAGAGATTAGGGGTCATGTAGAAAGATATTCTAACCCCTTTGTCATTATGGGTATCGAAGGAGAGATTGCTATCTACTGGTGTTTCCGGATCCCATAATACCTTTTTGTATGTAGGGGACTAGCACCTATGTGGTAGTCCACAGGTAATTAGTTATATCCAAAGGGGATGACTATGCACTTTTAGGCATTCAGCTTGATGCCATGATATTAACACCAGGTATCTGTCTCAGTGCGACCCTTCCAGTGGGTGCCTGTAATAGCTGGGGAAACAATTATGTCCCCTAGTTTGCAGTCATCTGCAAACCTTTTCAGCCAAAGCCCTCCTGTGCTTGTCTGTACATCAGAAAAGTATATACTGAAAATGAGGAGTCCTAGGACTGAGCCCTGGGGGACGGCAGTTGTAACTTATATACAGTTGGACCTAGGTTATGCAACTCCTACTGTGTGTGTTCTGTCCGTGAGCCACTTTGCAAACCATCACATGACGTAGGGGTTAATGTTCAGGTGGATGGGTATGTTGATCATACCAGAAGGAGGAATGGTGTTGAAAGCCTATGAGAGATCTAGGTAGGTTTTGTGAACCTCCTTACCCTCATCTAATGTCTTGGTAACTGTCTTTAAAAAGCCCACCAGGTTTAGGAGGCATGGTCCAGCCTTACCAATGCCAAACAGGGAGGGGTCAAAGGTTGGGAGGTACCCAGTGTCTCTGACAGTGATCCATGATGTGCACCATAGCCTTGCAGACCAGGCTAGTCCAGCCTATAGGGAAATAGGTCCCATGGTCCTTTGTGGCACCACCTTTGTGGAGTGGGATAACTGTTGCTGTGTGCCATTCAGGGGGCACTATGCCCAATGTGAGGCTATTATTGAACATGGTGCATAGGTGAGGAGACAGTATGATCCGAAGTTCATGTAAAACCCAGCCTGGGATGTTGTCCAGTCTCATGGATGCTGTGATATTGCCTTCAGAGTGTGCAGCTTTGAGAGGGATCTGCCAGGATGTTGCCAATATCCATTGTTTCTGCAATGTTCGTACCTTTGTGCTGTAACTCAGAGCAGATCTGGTTTTTGACATCGAGGCTCTGTGGTTGTTGTTGGTATTAGTTGTGTTAAAGTTTTTGTAGCTAGCTTTGGAGGATCATATAAGGGATCTCACCTTCTTACTGAGGCTGGCCAGGGATCTCCTCCACGCATGGTATTGAACTCTCATTTGCAACAGTGTCTTCCTCCTGTAGTACAGTATGTTTATGGCAGGGGACCACCAGATTGGTTTAGTTAATTATGAGTATAGTGTCCTCGTTCTGTTTGGGATAGCACAAGCCATGCATTTCTGTAAGTGCTTATAGAGTGCATTTGTGTAGGCTTCAGCAGTTGTAACAGTGCTGTCCATCTGCATGGGTGTCATGACGTCCACCACGTCTGCCTTAAGAAGCATGTAGTTGGCCTTGTAGCCATATTATTCTGTGGTTCGCAGGATGTGGATATCAACAGTTTTCAGCACATGGTCTGATCGAACCAACGAGGAGTTGGCTTCACATGTGGAGCATCAGTCACTCATGTTGGTAATGACTAGGTTTAGGATATTGTTGCCCCTGGTGGGTGTGTGGATATGTTGAGTCAGGGCATTGGTGTTTATGAATTCCAGAAACCGTTGAGCTAATTTGTTGGTACACGAGTATTTTTCCCAGTTAATGGTGGGGTAGATACAGTGAGGCTTATTTGATGAGTGTGGTGTTGTACGAATGTGTACCTTCTCCACATGACAGTCAGGCTCAGTCTTGATTGGAGAGACCTTTACCTCCAGTTTGGCTAGATGAGTGCATCTCTCACAGGTTATAGTTTTGGGTGGTAGGCAGAGAGGCTTGTCTGTGTACATGAGGCAATGTGTACATTGCCTCAAGATGTCCAGATTCATCAGATAGACAGGTGAGAACACTGGCAGTTGACTCTTGGACATGCCTGAATATACAACTACATTCACCTAGATAAGTGAGGAAAGTGAGTACAATAGCTACATTACTCTACGCAAGTGAGAAAAGTATGTACAAAACCTGTTCACCCTTAGCTGTAGGTGATGTGGAAGATTGAGTGCTATAGTAATCATTCGCTTACGTACTGTTTACAAGTCCTGAACAAGTATTTAGCATGAATAAGCAATCCAGATAGGGTCTTGGATAATATAAAAACACGGCTCCCTCCCCCCAACAGGTACACAAGCATATATCAAAGTACACCACAGGGCCCCTGTACCCACAACTATGCAGGTACAAGCTGCACTCAGTCTGCATGTGACCTGCCCACATCACAGGTTGTATCATACACATATGGCAAAACAAGATGCTCTTCATGTACACATCATGTAAAACATAGCTCCATGTCAGGTTGTGTACACACTGAATGGTGCACACCAACAGGTATCACAACCCAACAAAGGGGGAGACGCCACTGATAATGGGAAGTACTGCACTACTACCCTGTTGAGTCTGGTCTGGAAGGCCATGAACCTTGATCACTTAAGTGATGTCAGCAATACAGATGTAGATGACAGTATGGTTGATGTCACACTGCATATCATAACCTTGCCAGGTCATAGGACATCATCACCCATACTGTGTACCACCTACACTTGGTATACTAGATGTACATTCCTATGTCACAAGAGTGTTTAACAACAGGACTGCTGGCAGAAACAACACTACAGAAGGTGTCTGAATAATACGTGATCAACACACCAGTGGCAGGGTTAATGAATTCTATTCCCCCTCATTGTAGTCCATACCTCACAGACAAACAGAAGGCATCTGCCTATTGAAGTATGTGAATGACTATGACCTAGGAGCAATAGCTGACTTGCATTGTCACCCCTAACTACCACCTAGGCAGCGGTCATCATAATGGACATGTGTGTGAGGGATGCAGTTGGGCAGTTGTCTTTCCTGTGATAGCTATGTCACCACACCCATCAGGGAGTCTTATGTGGCAACCCTAATAATAATAGGGTGCCATTCATGAATATAGAGATCATTGTCCAGCCATACAGACCACACAAGTGACCCATATCAGATCACATATTTCCTTTAAGGGGTATTGGCCATGTGCAGATGGCCTACACCAGCCTTCCTATTCCCCATCTCCACTATGTAGGATGATGCATAGCCTGAATAAATCCATGTCCAACCCAGTGATGTTGGACATGCTACACGTACTCATCCTGGTCTCGAACACATACTTCATGGACATCCACCTACCACATGCTGGACAGATCCTTGTCCCATACACTTGACATAGTCCTGCCATACTATGCATTCCTGTCCGTCAAAGCTGCACATCGCTCCTCTCTCAGACATGGTGTGATGACCGCATGGTAACGCATGGTATCATTAACCCTGTGGATCAGTAATGTGGCACTGCTCCACCTGGCCCCACAGACCCGCCTGTCAGCTACTGCCAGGTTACCTTTCATCCTAGATGCATATATGGCCTATGGCATATAGCCCACTAGTTGACTTTGACTGTACATGCCATAGTTGATATCCA
The DNA here is from genome assembly GCF_019279795.1 of Protopterus annectens. Taxonomy (NCBI): domain Eukaryota; kingdom Metazoa; phylum Chordata; order Ceratodontiformes; family Protopteridae; genus Protopterus; species Protopterus annectens. The sequence goes on from NC_056744.1 coordinate 1,200,747,122, forward strand.
ACCCTGCAAATCCATCTGGCTAGCCAGTGTCCCATGTGTATCACATGTGCAAAACAGGTGATACATGGCAGGATGTTGAATCACTGTACAGTGCCGTATAGATGTATATGGCAGAACACATACATGTAAAACCTTATGTGAGCATGTCTGCAGGGTCACAGGTCATGTCTGTTAAGGCAGTGTAAGTCCTTATATGTGACATATACACTGCATCAAGGTCGACTGCATTAATGTGGACACATCCATCCATGTGCTGATAGGTAGGAACACCAGTACAGGCAAACAGACATGCCCACACCATGACAGCAACCACATGGAGTATGAGCAATGTAATCAGGTGACACACACACACACACACACACACATATATGGTGATAATATCCACTCAACATTATGTGACTCAAACACGTCAGTGGCATGTAGGTTTGCAAATACAACTATTTAAACTGAAGTAATGCGATACACATGTATGTTCAGCTGTAGCTCTGTATGTCTCTGAGGTACTGTGCAAGGCTTCCCCTTTTACACGCTTGGGGGATGAGGCCCTCATCCCATACCTACTCGAAAATCACGATATCCTGTTTAGCCATGTGCCACAGGATGCACAGCAGCGGGATGCCCTGTGGATGGAACTTCACAGGAGGGTTAATGATGTGGGTGGCCACAACTGCACATACCAGCAGGTGCGCAGACACTGTACAGACCTCATTAGATGGGCAAAACAGTGTGCAAATGCAATCGCCAGGGAACAAGGTGCAACAGGTGATGGACCACCAACACAGCCCCCACTCACACGTACCGAGGAGCTACTGGTCAACCTGGGGACACCTGCAGAACCACATCCACAAGCCTTAGCCGATATTGTGGAGGTGGGTGTCTCTCAACCACTGAGCCTGGAGTTGCTTGGTAAGTCAGTACTGCACCTATAACAACTATATTCCATATAGCTGCATGTGTCACTGTACAATATGTAATGTAACATCATATGCAAGGCAAGTATACACACATGCTGCATACTATAGTATGCTACTTTGTGTATGCACACATGTGCATACACCATAGTATAGTCTAATGTACTGGTGTATGTGTTATGCACATTGCTCCCTGTAGCCTTTATACAGGGGTGGAGTATGCTCATATTGCTGTGCTACTCCTATTTAGGTACCTCTGGCATTCTGCGGCGACAGCAGCCTGTTCCAGGTGAGAGTGTTATTATTTATCAGGAACCATAATGCACAAATCTATATGCCATGTGGCCATTCACAACATGTACACATAATGTATGGTCCTGTCACAATATATAGGTCAGGCTTGCAATGCATCACAATGACTATCCATGTGCCACACTTCAAACTATGTGAATCATCTCACCTACAGCAATTCTCACAAACTTTATTGCCAGATGTGTTGACAGCTGTGCATACAATGGTGGAGGTGCTGTTCACTTTAAGAACGTACAACAGATATAATCTACACATGTGGTGGAATATAAACAGTACTACATAGTGGGCTGGAGTATGGCCAGCACACAGGTTTCACAGGTATGGATCATAGCCCTGCTATGAATGTCACACAATGTGATGTGCTATCTTGTCATGTCCATGACATCTATTGGCCTGCCTGCTACACTGCCTACCTAACCTGAAAACATATCCCACATACCACCCTTTATCTGCATAACCCTGTTGTCAGTGGAGCATATATGTCATATGGGACAACACAGACATGTGAAATAGATGCCCATCACTATAATTTGGACAACACATGTACACACATGGCCATGGAGGATGGCCAGAGACATGGAGCAAGAAACACACTAGAAGTGTTGTGCTTCTGTGTACACCCTGTCATACAATGGCTACACATGGTTCGGCCATGACTTTATATAATGGTCATAATGTAGATGTGGAACGCTAGACATCCTACAGTTCTGTGCACATCTTGTGTAGGCGTAACATCAATCCACCACATAGGATGAGTTGAACATCTTGAGGGTGTTGCAACATGACAGCAGTTACCTGTACAGTATCCACATCAGGCCACAGATACAGTACATTCCTGTTGCTGGTGATGGACATAAATGCCATACTGCTCCTCGTGTGTGTGTGCGTCGTACACAGATGGCATGTGGGACATGGTGTACCGACGTGTTCGCCATGTCTGCCCATAGTTGCCAGGCTGCAGCAATATGGTTGCAGATGTACAGGGGTGTCATCCGTATACCCATCAGTGACCTGTGTCACAACTTCCACATCATGGTTTAGTGTGTATACACCTCAGTGATGTGGGTCACATTCCACAGTATATATGTATTGTATCTGAACACAGTCATGGCTATGAACCCTGTCTGTAACTCACACTGTATAGCACTAGAGACTCCTCATGATTCCCTGCAATGGCCATGCACATCAGCTAAATTTGCAGTATATCTGTAGGGTGGATAGACAACACTGGATTGGTACACCATTGCCCCACTGTATATTCGACAGGACACTATTGTGTTAAACATGTATGCATGTCATTGCACATGTCAGCAGATCACATGTCATACTACATGTGATTATCAAGGTCATATGCCACACATCAGGCAGGTGTACTGTTAACCTGTGCTGGTCCACATGGTGTAACACAGGGATGTATGCTAACCACTACTATGATTGTGTAATTTGCTTGCCGTCTGCTATCACACATGCATGCTGTGTGCAACCTAGGGATGCATGATAACTACCACTATTACTGTCTGTGCTGCATGCCTTTTGCAGTATCACATGCATGTTGCATGCCTTCTGTCATATCATATGCATGTGTGTGTGTCTATTGTATAGATTGTAATGTACAGTTCTTGTCTGCCCTCACAGGTGATGTAGGTGTATTGCCCTCCTGCGGTACATTAGATGTTAGTGTCCCCACAGACTCTAGCAGTGATGATGAATGTATGATTGGGTCACAGGCAGAGTTGTCAGGGGTTGAAACTGTGCCATTGGTTGCCATTCCATCTATATCCACCTCATCCCTGCACACAGATCCCATATCTGCACATACTCCATCACCAGCGGCTATAGAGGAAGGACAGTTGGCACATGGTAGCTTGGAACAGGAAATTGTGGTGGCTATGGAAGGTGTGCCTGCACCCCATGGTGTCAGCCAAACTACTGGTGGTGCCCCACACAGGCACGTGGCCAGTGCGTCTCATAGGAGAACCTCTGGCCAACATGCTCCTGCATGACAGAGCACAGCAGCTGGTGTCACCAGATGCATGTTTCAGGCTGTAATGGAGGCAAAGGCACGTGCTGAATGGCGCAACAGAGAAGATCAGAGGCTACAGAGGGCTGCTGTCTGTTCTTTAAACAACAGCATCCAGGCAATGGTAAATGCTCAACAGCAGAATGCTGATGCTTTGGATAGACGGTTGGGTGGCATGGTTGGAGTCCTTGACCGTGGCATGACAATCCATGAGCATGAGCTGTCTGTGTTGGAACATCTGGTGGGAGTGAGGTGTCGAGCATGTGGACATAGGCCTGCTACATCACCTGTGTCAGGTCTACGTGTATGAGCTACCTCACATGCCCGCTCCCATAGTGGCAGTTGCAGCAGCAGTGCATCTGGTCCTGTGCTGTCCACACCATGACACAGCAGGCCATGTGCACATGGCCCAGGATGGACTAGTGACATCAGACAGTACCCAATCTGCACTTCTGTCTGGTAGTGCCCATGCAACCCCTGGCAGGCACAGGTCACATGTCCGTGGCCAGACACTGTGAACTGTAAAACCTCACCTGTACAGTCTGCAGCTGTCAATAATACCCCTGTGTAAGCCAGACACATGGGAGAACTGTGTGCAGACATACACACACACACTGGACAGATATGTAGGGCACTGCAACACACACGCATAACATCCACAAACGCCCAATTAGATCAAAGGCCCAAACCCACACACATGATGTCATCCAATGGTGCAGCCTAGGCCTCTGGCAAACATTAACACCCTGTGTATATGATGATGCCTGTGCCGCATCCCTGACATCCACACCATTGGTGCAGGGACATGCTCATATGGTCTGATGCACAGGGTGAACAGACTAGGATATGTGTAGTTTACAAATGTTGATGACTGTTAACAGTCAACAGATATACCATGTAGTACAGGTGTACAATACTGTTAACAGTATGTGTCTTGTGTAACAACAGTGCAGCCTAGGCCTCTGGCAAACATTAACAGCCTGTGCATATGATGCCTGTACCGCATCCCTGACATCCACACCATCGGTGCAGGGACATGCTCATATGGTCTGATGCACAGGGTGAACAGACTAGGATGATATGTGTAGTTTACAAATGTTGAGGACTGTTGACAGTCAGCAGATATACCATGTAGTACATGTGTACAATATTGTCAACAGTATGTGTCTTGTGTAACAACAGTAAATGCATGTTGGTCATGTTGTTCTGCTGTCCTTCTTCAGGTCTAATTTCACGTGCTGATGGATGTCAGTGCTTGCAGTTAAGTGCCCCATATGTCAATGTGGACTACTCACAGGTATGTATGAATATACCAGCATGCACCGTGTAGCTGCCACATACCAGTGAGAATGTCCCATGTTACAAACACGTCTACTGTTCCAAGAGCATGATAGCTGTGTATTAAGCTACTGTGGCCACAGACATGACATTCATAAAGGGTGACATCACAGGTACAGTTACATGGAGTGGTGAGGTAAGAGAGTGGTCTAGCTGATTACAAGGGTAGAGGCCAGTGGGAAGTGTGATGCCTCAATGGGAATCAGTAATACACGTTCCCATGACAGGATGCCAACACACAACTGCACCCACACACTCAGGTATTGACACACATGTATTCAGTGACACTGTAACACACACACACACACACACACACACACACACACACACACACACACACACACACACACACACACTCACGGCTTCACCGACACAGTAACACACACTCGCACACAGTTGATACTGGTGTGCTGAGGACCCCTGCCTATGTGGAAATCATCATTACAGTACTGTGCACCTACATGATGTACCACAGAGAATACACATGTACAGGTAGTCAGTATGGCCTAAGATTGGGGACATCAACACGGATAGTTGAATGCATTGCCTGGATGGTGGGAGGAGTCCCATCAGTTCAGTATGGTAACATACATCATCACCCCAGGGATCAGTCAGCCCTACATACACACACTGTGGCATTCAGTAATTAATACACCTATGTCATGCACATTCATGTGTGAGATACACGCCCCTGCCCATGTCCTGCTTTATACATTGCAGTCTGTACAGATGTATACACTGGTGTACAGGAGAGTGAGTAAAAATTGAGATGTATTCCCCACAATACGTGACAAATATGGACACACACGCAACCCCACATGCCAGTACTGTGAATCTCAGACGTGCCTAGCTTATGTTATGTATGTCAGACGTACAGCAGTACTGCATGCATTATAAACTGTACTGACGCTTCCTGTGCCAACAGTTCTGATATATGCACTAGGGACATCATATCTATTAACAGGTGTCAAGTGATTTACCTTCGCTATCCCCTGACCGCTGTCTAAGTTGTGTGCTATGTCCTTCAATTACCGAAACTATTGCTTACCAATTACACAGGGTATTGTAGGACCACTTGTGACACACCTGTGAGCTGTCCACAGCAAACGTCTGTCTGCAAAGATGCCCCACCACTTAGTTATTTCAACACATCTGTCCAAACCTGGGGTACATCTTTCTGTACATTTAGCATATCACCATATACAGTTGGCAATGTTGAGGCTGCATTGCAGCTGCATGATGTACTAGGATAAATGACACCTGCATACATCAGCAACTGCACACGCATGTTATCTGAACGCACAACACTACGTGTACAGGAGTGTAGGTCCTACAATCCTGACATTTAGTCATATTTGTAGGCATTGCAATTGGTGGATATGTGTAAAAACATACATGACACATGGACTGTTGTATGATATGATGGGTGACCAGTACAGAGGGAATGTTACCTCTGTCAACATTGATATCACACCTTATGTACTTTTAGCATTCAGCAGCCATGGACCTACATTCCATGTGCATGTGTGTAATGGCTGTAGCCACCTGTTTGCACAAAGGACTGCAACAGCTATGCTATTTACAGGTATGTTGTGTGTGTGGCATGTACATACCCAGAGCAGGTACATGTATGTCATATCCATACATGAGGGTGTGTACTGGTGTACAGCAACAGACATCTGCTAATGGTGGACAGTACTGAGGGCCCTTGGTATGTGTACAGCTGACCTGGTCACAATCAGTGGTATCACTGCATTGCATAACACATGATGCAACTGTGTCAGTACATGTGTACTGTCTACAGTTGATGTAGAGCTTAGTACAGTACACAGGTCAAGGGTCACATGGAGGCGTACTCGTCTGTCATACAACATGTATGGTTGCGTGGCGGTGGTCCGAGGGCATGGTGGTGTCTGCAGTTTACATCCTAGAATGCAGCATGTGACACTGTGTCCTGCACATGGCTCATCTGTGATGCCTTTTGTGGGGGGACTGGTCAGTACATGTGAGTGGCCTTTATGTATGTGGGTACACCACTTGGAGTGGTCCATACCTGTGTTATGGCCCACATGTCTGGTTCTGAGGTATATGGTGGTAGTGCTAGGTTCTGAGGTATATGGTGGTAGTGCTATTGTGCACTACAGAGATATCAGCCAGGTGTGCATCACTGCACAGATGTCAGTACTCCGCATTGTTAGATCTATAGTGGCCAGCTGTGAATATGGACGCAACACATCTAGCACTGGTTAGCATAAGAAATCAATGCAGTTGTCCTGTAGGTGTATGGGAGTTAACCTGTGTTTAGGACATTTGCCATGGAATGGCACTGCGTGGGTGGATGCAACTTGGGTAATATCCACACTCCCTTGTATCATGGATGCATGTGATATGTGTCAAAGGCCTGCCTACTGTCAGCCATGTCATCCCAGAATGACAGCTGATTTGTTAAAGACTGGTGTCAAATATATGTAGAGCAGCGTTCCCACTAACAATGACAACTACCAACACCAGAGCCCATTACAATGTGTTATTTACGTCTACCTGTAATAGCATGGCCACTGTGGCCCTCTGTGTTTAGCATCCAAGTGCATCCCAGTCAGCCCTGTGCTACTAGGAGTATGAGCATGCCCAGTATATCCTTGTGTAGATGGACACATAGTAGTGCATTCCAACCAGCCCTGTGCTACTAAGTGTGTGAACATGCCCAGTGACACCTTGTGTTGGTTATGTGCCTCTGTGTATGGGCATGGCCATTGTAATCCTTTATAGTGGTAGTAGTCGTCCATTCCACAGATGGGCATACTCCAGGTCAGGATGGATTCATACTTTAAACACACAGGTTCACAGGTATGTACATCTAAACTGCCAGCATCCCTGCTGATGTCCACATTCCCAGATGGTCATAATGACAGTCTTGACATGTGTAGTCTGTGTGGCGCGATTCGTATATATGTAGTATTGTAATAGTAATCTGTAAATAGGCAGGTGTTCCGTACCTGACACTGGCATGTGTGTGTATGTCTGTCCCCGTTTGCTGGTGGACTCTAAATTGCTTTTAGACTGGCCACAATCCATACATTTCTTATACCCACTGTTAGCAATGCCGATGATGTCACTCATCTACAAATACACCTCTGGGAGGACTTGGTAGCGCGTTCTGTAACTGCGTAATACTTTAGTGTAATAAAGTAGTTAGGTTGGTGTTCTACTCCCACACTTGCCGTGTGTGTCTCTCCCCCCATTTGCCTGAAGACTGAGTAATACTTTTATACTGCTCACACTCGATACATTTCTTATACCCACTATTAGCAAGACTGATGATGTCACCCATCTACAAATACACCTCTGGGAGAACTGTGTCCCAGTAATCTCGGTAGCGTGTTCTGTAATTGCATAATGCTGTAGTATGATAAGGTAGTTAGGTCAGTGTTTTAATCCCAGCCATGCCACCTGTGTGTATGTGTGTGTGTCTCCGTCTGCCTGCAGAAAGAATAATGCTTTTAGACTGCTCACACTCCATACAATCCCTATTGCCATCTTTGCCAATGCTGATGATGCCACCCACCTAGAAGAACACCTCTGGGAGAACTGTGCCCCAGTAATTTCGGTAGCACATTCTGTGCGGGTCTGCACGACAATAAGCAGTGTTTATTTTTGGGGAAGCTCAGTATGGGTCATATAACTATGCATTAGAAGACAATACTATGCAAACGAGGTGGAAAATAGTGAATCCCGTTTATCCCCAGGGTGTGATGCAGGTCCCAAGAGTGTATATGCATAGATAGCCGGGTGCAGGACTCGAATATAGGTGAAAGCATTGGGGGGGGGGGTGTCAGGCATACTGTATATAGATTGGAGCTATGTATCTCGGGATTGCTCCTAGCTTAGCACGCCTAAGCTAGGGGTGTGTCTATACCTTGTAAAAACAATACTATACTGGGAACCACACAATAACGTCTTTATTAAACAAACAAATAAAATACATAAAAGAGAGGTGAGCGCTTTCGCAACCTTAGTTGCTTCATCAGACATAGATATAAAACATTTTGTTGCTTAAATACTTATACACTCAATTAACTCTCAATTAATGACATCATGCATTTAGAAATTTAAAGTTATATTCAGCTAAGATACAAAGTCAAACTGCTATAAAAGGACAACATAAAAACATATAAGCATAAAAACATGTATAAGCATATGTTAAAACTCTGTATATATCTCATGTATAAATAAGTGGTGTAACTATAAATAGTACTAAAATAAAATAATATAATATAATAAAAGTGTATGTGTATGTCTTAAAGACGTGTGTATTAAATATGAAATGTGTAGATATGAAGAGAATATAAATATAATAGAATATAAATATAAGAGGTTGTATAAAATGTATGAAAAGATATTTTAAAAAATGTTATTTATGTGAGAGATGTCTTGCTTTGAGGAAAGGAACTAATGATGTGGACCCATTTAGCCCTGGATATTTATCAGCATTGAGCTTGATAATCCACCTTTGTTCACAACTCTCAGTAAAGTTTTCTATGTCCCCTCCTCTCATATTCCTATAAATACGTTGTAAAACAAAAAACTTAAAGGAATGTGAAGGGTCTGTGTTCATGACATGTTGAGCAAGTGCGTTAGTTTTTTTATTATTTCTAATGTCCCGTATGTGTTCTAGAATTCTGTCCTTCAGATCTCTGTTTGTCTTCCCAACATAAAAAACATGACATTTTTGGCAGAAGCAGTAATACACAACATCTGTGGTCTTACAATCCGCGTATGTATAAAAATAGAGTTCAAAATTCCTCATAGGATGAACATATGGATTGGTACTATATATATGTGCACAAGCTGTGCATGACCTACAAGGAAAAGTACCTTGGCGTGTAGAGGCACAGACAGTTTTCTTAGCGTCTTTATTACATAAATGTTGTTTAAGTGATAAATTATTCCTAAAACTAAATCTAGGTACATTACCAACAGTTGAATGTAGGCTAGGAATTTCTTGTAAAATATGCCAGTGCTTTTTAATGATATCTGTATATTGATTCACATTACTTGCGAACTGAAACACTGCTCTAAAACCAGAGTTTGGTGTACCAATGGTATTGTTATTGTGAGGACTGTTAGCAACTGATGTTTGAAAATATGGTTTACATCTTGAGTCCCTCATAGACCAAGCATCGGATATAGTTTTGTCTATTTCTTCGTTGTGATAACCTCTTTCTAAAAAATCAGCTTTCAAACTCCTTAAAGCTAACGTAGCATCATTATCATTATTATGTAGTCTGAGGGTTCGATACACCTGTCCTTTCAGTACGTTTCTTGGAATGTGTCTTGGATGCATACTGGTTTTATGTAAGTATGTATTTTTTCTAGTGGGTTTATGGAAAATCTTACTCTTAAGGCATGTTAAATCTGATTTACTTACATGTACATCTAAAAATTCAATCTCAGACATAGAGAAATGATGTGTAAATTTCAGAAAATCAGTAGTTGTGTGTAAATAATTCACAAAAGATAAAAATTCCAAGTTATTGCCTTTCCACAATAAAAAGACATCGTCCACAAAGCGTACATACCATAATATTTGGTGTATAAAGGGATTTCTTTCAGAGAGAATATTTGTTTGTTCCCAACATACTAGTGATAAGTTGGCGTAGCTATTTGCACATGGAGTGCCCATCGCTACACCAACTTGCTGTAGAAAAAATTGTTCTTCAAAGTAGACAACATTATTCTCCAATATAATTTCTAACAAGCTACAAATAAGCTGAACTCTATCATTAGTGAAACATCTATTTACTGTTAAAAAGTTTCTAATCATGTCAATACCCCATGCATTTGGAATACTGGTGAATAATGACTCTATGTTCATTGTAACTAGAGCAAAGTCCTCATCCTCTGTTAAACTCTCCATTCTATTGTGTAGTTTTTCAAGAAACATTTTAGTGTCCCTTAGAATAGTGTGAAAGTTCTCCAAAAGTCCATGTAGTGTACCTTCTACAAAAATAGATAGAGGCTCAGTACACCAACCAGCGCCTGATACTATAGGACGCATCGGTGGTGAAGCTCTGTTTTTGTGAACCTTAGGTAGGCCATAGATTTTAGGAATAGTTGGATTTAAAATAGTAAAATATTTAAACAATGCTTCATCTACCAGACCAGTAATAAGTAAGTCAAACATCAAAAATGAGACCTTATCAATAATAGCATTCACCGTCACTTTAGAGATCAATCTATAGGTCTCATTGTTAAACAGAAGCTTATGCATTTGTTGTATATAAAGTTGTTTATCTAGAATAACAATGCCTCCACCCTTGTCTGCCTGTTTAATGACTAGAGATAGTAAATTCTTCAATTCTTTTAAAGCTCTTTGCTCATTAATAGTGAGATTACTATAATAATAGTCATTCAAGTCATCTTCGTGTATCTGCCTAAACGAAGTTTCACAGATATCAAGAAATCTCTGTATACTAGGGGGAGTAAAAGGAATGAAAGTGCTAGGGTGCTTATATACATCAATAGCGTTAACATCATTATTAGGGAACATAACTTTTAATGACAGGTTTCTACCAAGTAACTTCAGATCTTTTATCATTTCAGTTAAGTTAGCTTTGCTAGCTGGTATAAATGATAGTCCTTTACTTAGTAAATTTAACTGTTCAGGAGTTAGGGTGAGAGAGGAAAGGTTCATAACCAAACCTGTGTTTAGGTCCTTCTCCTCTTCGGTGATTGAACTGCACCCTCCATTGAAGTTACGTGGAATGGCTGTCCCTTGTATTGTTGGTGCTTCATTCAAGTTTCGTAGGGCAGTGGGACCTTCAGTGTGAAGTCGCCTTGCTTGCTGGCATCTAAAAAAATGCTATCTGCGTGTCCGAGTATCTCGCTGTTGGGCTTCACTGCCTTACTGTTTGTGGTAGATGGCAAAGCTGCTGACAACGTGGATGCACGTATTTTCTTAGGAATAGCTCCAGATTTAGTAGCGTTATCATCCGAAAAGCTCGATTGATTAGCAGAGTGCTCTACAGCATGTAGATCCGTGTTGGCGTTGCTCTCATCACGCACACTAGCAGTAGCTGCAACCAAAAAAATGGAAGTGCTCTGTGAAACAGCAACGTGTTTAATGCTTTCATTTAAAGGGGAAGGATGCAAGTTTCTAGTCATGTTAGGAGCTGTATTTTGCCTGAAAGTGTTTTCCTTTGGCCATGAGAAGACATTATTGGAAGCAAAATCTCTTTTGTCTCTGTTTAACTTAGATAATTTAGTGATTTGAAGTTTTTTCTCATAAGTCATGATATTTTCTTGGAGCTCATTCAATTTAAGAAATATAGTATCATGTGAGAAGTTCTCATTTATATTTGTCTCTAAAGCAATAATTTCAGCTTTGAGTTCATTTTCAATAGGTGAGAAAAAATCAGTCAGTAGATCCATGTATTTGGCACTAGACGTTATTGTGTGGTTCCCAGTATAGTATTGTTTTTACAAGTTCCTTTTTTATATACTGGGTTTTACCTGACAGCCGTTTTTGTGTGTCTATACCTGCCTAGTGCAATTGGGAGGGACAACAGCAGTAGGAGAGTAGTCAAGGTGAACAAGCTGGGCAAACAGGTGATATTTATCAGAATCAGCAGATTACAGGCCCAGCAGACCAGCCCAGCCCAGAACACTATGATAAAGTGAGCAAGCACCATTCCCTCAGGTTTTTCCACACTCTACACCACCGGTGTATACATGCAGGGAAATTTTAACAAACAATCCTACGAAATGAGAAGGGCTGCAACGGGCAACATAGACCAACATGTGAAGGAGGCTGAGGATGGTGAGGATGTGAATGCTACCGAACAACCCTCAGTGAGGAGACAGAGAAGACTGTACAGACCCAGGGTAACCTACCAGGGGCTACATGAGCTGGAGTTAGTGGAGCGCTATGGGGTGGACAGAGACCTCCTACAGCAGATTGTTGAGCTGTGCCGGCCACACCTGACACATCGAACAGGCCGAGGGGAACCTATCCCAGTGGATACCAAGGTATGTGTAGGCCTAGGTGTACTAGCCACAGGTACCTCCCAAAGCACAACTGGGGATATAATGGGGATCTCACAGGCATCTGCATCCAGGGTATTCCACCAGTTCCTGGATGCCATGTCACCATATGCCAGTGAGCACATACATTTCCTCAACACACGTGAGGTGTTGACCAGCAATATGTGTCTCTTCCACCAAATGGCAGACTACCCTGGGGTAGTGGGTGCTATAGCCTGCATGCACATATGCATCAAAGCACCACCCAGTGAGCAGGGTAGGGCCAACATTAACATCCCCTCCATCAACTGCCAGGTCGTATACGATGCCCAGGGCATTATAATGAATCTGTGTGCTGGCTGCCCTGGAAGCTATGACAATTCCAATATATGGCATCTTACACAGATGTACCACAGCTTTGCCAATATGGACATCCCCTACGGTCACCTATTGGGGGATGCTGGGTACCCACTGGAGCCGTGGCTGATGACACCCATCAGAAATGCACACACACCTGAACAACGATGCCATAATGAGGCACATGCACAGGCCAAACATATAATAGAGTGTGTGTTTGGGATGCTCAGGTCACGGTTCCAGTGTCTGGACACATCCGGTGGAGCCTTGCATTATTCACCAGCTACATGCACCCAAAGTGTTATGGTATGTGCTATGCTACACAATATGATCCTGTGGAAAAGCTACACAATATGATCCTGTGGAAACAGCTGCAGCAGGAACAGCATGGGGCAGGGCCACACAGCCCCCCACCAATGCCAAGGCCTGTACAGGCACAGAGTGACTCAGAGGAGGAACAAACTGAGCCGGACCCAGTAGGCGGAAGGAGGCATGCCCAGTATGACCTGGCCATGGCAAAGAGGCAACGCATAGCATATGCACTGACACAGTAGGGACCCAGGGAATGTCACCCTGTCTGACTCGCACAGACAGTAAAAGGGATGCCAAACATGACACTACCTGTGCTCAGCCATGTTTAGGAAGTGCACTATGTGCATCCGACATAGGCAGCCCTCTAGCACCATCCTCAGGTCTGGCACACCCTCAAGGTAAGTCAATCAACCTACCAATTGGCAGTTGTATTAGAATGTGTTGGTACCTGTAGCTATGGTATGGATGTGAGCATGCAAGGGAATTTGGTGGCCGAATGTTAAGGCAGCAGACAGTAGACGTCCATAGTGGCACCATGACATCTGTAGCACATACGGGGGTCACCATATTAGCCAGTAGTACTCAGGGTGTCATAACGCACTGCGGGTAATGGGCTGAGCATCATGTG